>NC_057812.1:157596498-157608400 GCF_018294505.1 Triticum aestivum | reverse complement strand
TGGGAGGGATGCAGGGATTGGTTCGGCGTGGAATCCGAGGAAGTGAGTGGCGGCGGCCGGATGGATGGGACAGCCTGCCTAAAATCTAGGGTTGGACTTATATTTATATCAAGTGGATCTAAAAGCATACTAATGGAAACCCTTAGATTTAAATCAGACGGACGAGGATAAATATGTTAGGGAATCCAATTAAGAAAACGGGGATGTTTTGTAGACGTTTGGGGATGATCTGGACCCAACGGTGACAACTACCCGGGTCGGGTTCGGGGAAGTTTCGGACATGCACGCGAGGGGGTTTGTGCTCTGAGCAAAGAGGAGTTTTTGGACCGTGCGAATGCATCAGATGGCTCCGGGCGCGAAGACGGGTAGGCATGGGCCTAGGTGGACTGTGGAGAGAGGGTTGGTCTGAGAGAAGAGGGGAGAGATGCAGCCTGACACGGTTTCCGGAGACTGAAAACGTCCGAGGAAAAGACCGGCTAAACTGCCGCTATAGTTATCCGTTGGGGCGTCAAACAGACTCCAAAAGCGATGAAACTTGACAGACGGTCTATCTACACTATAATAAGACCACACGCCAAGTTTCATCCCATTCCGAGAACATTTTTTAGCCACTTATAAAATACTATTTCGGACATGCCGCGGGCGCGTGCAAGTGTGTCTGGGCTCAGAATGGACAACGGAAGGAACTGAGAGACCCGGATGGATGCATGTTTTGAAAACATGCAGATGCAATGCGGATGATGACATGACAATACGCGACACGCAAGAAAAAGACAAGGAAACAACAACGAACAACTGGGAGACACCTGGTGCAACGGTCTCGGGGCGTTACAACACTCCACCATTACGAAAGGATCTCGTCCCGAGATCTAGGATGGCACCAGAGAGAAACGGAATAGGAAGAGAAGAGGTAAGTCTAAGTTGCTTCTATGACAAACGAGTGAGACCAAAGAACCTTGCGAGGTTGAACAAATTGAAAGAAAGAATATAATGAAGAGAAACAAAGTTGAAAACACTTCGTTAGGAAAAAGGAACAAGGAACATTACTAGGACCTTGTAGGTTGAGAGACATAAGAAAATGGTTGCAATGACAAGACGTACATGCAAACACTCCGGTAAAAACAAGATGAAGAAGGAATAATATTGATACAATTTGGGCAGCACTCCGACTGAAAAATGGAAGGAATTCAACAAGAACTTGACAAGACGAGAGGATACTTGAAGAGATCAACAACACACTGCCTTCGGAACTATTGAAAAAATGGCACAAGTAGTAAGAACGATTTCAGACAGCACTCCAGTTGAGAAGGGATGGAAAACTTAACATAATGGAAAGAGCTTGAAAAGAGAGCACGACACTCCGGTTGAATGGATAAGCCTGAAAAGAACATGATCCTGAGAAGAGGAGATGATTGGTCGAAGAGGGCAACATCACAATGCCTCCAAAACAAATGTAAGAATGGAATCAAAAGAAGGGAGGAGAAAACAACATCTTTTTCCTCAAATGAACTTGAAAAAGCATCTTTAGGAGAAAGGTCGAACGGAGTTGTTGCAAAACCAACAACGAAGAGAGTAAGCTTGTTGTGGGCTTTTGGAAAACATCTTGAAATTATGAGGTGAAATTCTGCCACTAATGGAAATAAAAGATTGAATTGATATGAACAAGGAGACGAGAAAACTTATTTCACCGGGAGGATAAGTGAAGAACTCGGGTCATTTATAAGCACCATAAATAGCAAAATCCTTAGGGAAAACTTTAGGTGAAAAATAACCCAAGATAACTCCAATGAGGAGATTGATTGGTTGCAAAAGATCTCATGAACGAATTGAAAATGATGGGTTTAAAATATGTCATTCCAGACAACTTGTAAATCATGAAACACGAAGGGAAACTGTCAATAATGACATAACACCACCTCAAAAGATGAGATATGAAAGAATTGCACTTTGAAATGCAAGATGAAGAGAGCTTGAACTCCTCAAAACAAGACATGTGTTGAACACCATGTTTATTTTAGAGTATAACTTGGCAGATCAAAACTTCAAGGGAAATCTTGATGAACAACTGAAGAATGTAAGGAATTCTTGATGAACCACCATGTAGCGCCTCCATGAAGAACTCCGGTAACAAAATGATGATAAAAAGAAAGAGAAGTTTGACTACACAAGGTGAATCCTTGCGATGATTTAGTTGAATCTCTGTGGTGATATAATTGAGTGATCTTGGAACTCCGGGAGAAGAAAAGATGGAACAATTGAAACCGAGAATGTGATATGATGAACCACTCTGGAAAGAAGAAATTATATCTCATGGATGAAACAAAAATAAGAATTACGTTATGCATATCCTTCACCAATATAAATTGATGACAAGCAACGGATTTGGCATGCTACTTATTTTCGTAGAAAAGGATTACGATAGATACATCACAAACTTGAGGAAGGTCTTCAACGATCCATCGGTAGGCTTGGAAAGAACGAATGAATTGATATGATAACGAATGAAGAGAACTCTTGAACGAACCACCGTAAGAATTGAACAAGAAAGTAGCAAAAGCACAATTCACCGGGAAGAATTGGAAAATGAATGAAGATACTTGCTAGGATTTGGATACATGAGAATGAAGAGATCACGAGCTGATAAGAGAATACTTGAATGATGCACCGGTATGATTTGGAGAACGAGAGCTGAAAGATGGAATGAATAATCCAAAATGATGGCCTTCGGAGAATAAAACTGAAAAGACTCCTGAATTGCTCCGTATGGGTGAAAGGAATATCTCACAATCGAAAATAATTGTGAAGATGGCGTCAAGCTTGAACTACACATCTTTGGGAAAACGGGTGAGGATTTAAGAGGAGCTCTTCTTCAGTCTGTCCAATCTGAGAATGACAATTAGAAACACCATCATGAATTGTTGAGACACTCCGAGATAACGAAGAATATAAAGGTTGAATCAACAATGAAAAGAATTTGAAAGATCTTGCAGAAAGACATTTGACTGATGATAATTCATTCTTACGTCAAACATGGAAAAGAATTTGAGAATAGCTCTGGAAAAATTAGAAGAGTCAGGTAAGATCCTAGAAAAAGACCTATGGGTTAGGGCCCACTCAAAAGATAGACCGTTGAAATGATTTAAAGGAAGATTGCGGCGGTTGAATTAAATGCTTGAATGAGATAACAACCTCGAAATAGGTTGAACGGATCTTGAATGAAAAGGCGAGCCTTCTTAGATATCTTCAGCACTCCCGAACAAATGAATAACAAGAGGTGAAAGATTAAGAGGTGCACCGGCATGGGAAAACATTTTGAAACAAGGAAAAAGGATGTTATCGACAAGGCTTGACTTTAATCCATCAGAGAAGAAAGAGAACGAATAGTGATGAACTTGAAGCTTCCTTAGTATCTTCCAGAGAATCACTGGATAAGAACATTGACAGAAAAGAATGGAGAGACTTCCCATCAATAAGATGGATAGTTGATTAAGAAATCCGAGTCCTTAAACAAAAAGGGTGGGAGGGTGGGAAAAATAAAGGCAATTTGGGGACGGCTGAAACAAACAACGTTGGGAAAATTGAGAGGTGATATTGCGGATGTTGAAATGATCGGATCCACTTGAAGAGAAACACGTCGGTTGAAAAGGATTGACATGACAATCTTGATTATCATGAAGGATTAGTATTCACATAGGAGTATGAGAACACCACTTAGGAAAGGTATGGAATCAACACTTGACATTGAAGCAACTCGAATACCACAACTCAAAACAAAACAAGGATTGGCTTGCAAAATAAGCCGGAACAAACATATGATTGACCCCATATCGTATCATGTGTCTGTTGGAAGGATATCCTACGTGATACTTGAATTCCCACTTATAAACTCCCGGAACTTTCTGGTTATGAAATCAGGTGTTGGGGATACATGGGAAACATAATATCTCACCCAAACTAACAATTCCTACATCCAGCTGTATCCATCCTTCAACGCATAACCAAGAAACCTTCGGAAATTGTTTACCTCAACCTTCGAAAAGCATCCGTTACACGGGTTATGGCAATACTCCCGAACTCCCGCCCTAGTACTGCGTGGCGTCGAGGTTATCTCACGAACAACTGCATAAAAGAGATTTTCGATGTCGGGAACTTAGGTATTCCAGAACTGCAACAATAAAATTGTGACGACAACACCTCGGAGCTCAACTCCCCGGGACACTGCCACAACTCCTAAATGTCAGGAGGCACCAAGAACAATGTTCTCGTCACAAAACCATCGGAACGATTCCAAGATACCCGCGTGATCCTAAAAAAATTCATGAAATTTGAGAAGAGAAGATTCAAAATTCTACGTCAGGAGGCCTCACCAGAGCGACGAAGGGACTGAGGAGTAAAAAGAATCCTACTCTCCGATATATATATATAATCCTATAAGACTCAAAACATTTTTTCTAGACTCAACAACGTCAGTGATTCGATCAAGCAGGGGGCTCCTAAGTCGGGGAAGGCTCTGATGCCAACTTGTAACACCCACGATGTGGCTATATCTCCCACGTATCGGAGCACGACTTAGAGGCATAACCCCATAGTAGGCATGTCGCAAGAGGGCAATCTTTACACATCCCATGTACTAAATAAGAAAGGGATAAAGAGTTGGCTTATAATCGCCACTTCACACAATACATAAATATAGCATTACATCATCCAGAATACAATCAAGGTTCGACTACGAAACCAAAATAAAGAAAGACCACCCATATTGCTAGATCCCCGATCGCCCCGACTGGGCTCCACTACTGATCAACTGGAAAACGAAACAACACAATGAACACGATCTTCACCGAGCTCCCACTTGAGCTCATCTGCGTCATCTGCACTGGTATCAACGGCACATGCAAGCTGGTTTTGGAAGTAAACTGTGAGCCATGAGGACTCAGCAATCTCACAACCGCTAGATCAAGACTATTTAAGCTTATGGCTAGGAAAGGGTAGTGAGGTGGAGCTGTAGCAAGCACTAAGCATATATGATGGCTAACATACGCAAATAAGAGGGAGAAGAGAAGCAACGCAATAGTCGTGAACTAGAAGTGATCAAGAAGTGATCCTGAAACTACTTACGCTCAAGCATAAGACAAGAACCGTGTTCACTTCCCGGACTCCGCCGGAAAGAGACCATCACGGCTACACACGCGGTTGATTCATTTTAATTAAGTTAAGTGTCAAGTTTTCTACAACCTAATATTAACAAATTCCCATCTGCCCATAATCACGGGCACGACTTTCGATTGTTCAAAACCATGCAGGGATGTCCCAACTTAGCCCATCACAAGCTCTCACGGTCAATGAAGGATATTCCTTCTCCCAGGAAGACCCGATCAGACTCGGAATCCCGGTTACAAGACATTTCGGCAATGGTAAAACAAGATCAGCAAAGCCACCCGATGTGCCGACAATCCGGATAGGAGTCGCACATATCTCGTTCTCAGGGAAACACCGGATGAGACTAGCTACGAGTAAAACCAAACCTCAAGTTTCCCCGAGGTGGCCCCGCAGACAGCTCGGTTTGGACCAACACTTAGACAAGCACTGGCCCGGGGGGCTTAAATCAAGATGACCCTCAGGCTAGTCGACCCGAGGGAAGGGTAGGTGGTGGTGAGGCAAATGGTAAAACCAAGGTTGGGCCTTGCTGGAGGAGTTGTATTCAAAGAGAACTGTCAAGGGGTCCCCATAATACCCAACTACATAAGGAATGCAAAATCAAGGAACATAACACCGGTATGACGGAAACCAGGGCAGCAAGAGTGGAACAAAACACCAGGCATAAGGCCGAGCCTTCCACCCTTTACCAAGTATATAGATGCACTATTTAAATAAGAGATATTGTGATATCCCCACATAACCATGTTCCAAACATAGAACAAACTACATCTTCACCTGCAACTAACAACGCTATAAGAGGGGCTGAGCAAAGCGGTAACATAGCTAAACAATGGTTTGCTAGGAAAGGATGGTTAGAGGCTTGACATGGCAATATGGGAGGCATGATATAGCAAGTGGTAGGTATCGCATCATAGCAAAAAGAGCGAGCAACTAGCAAGCAAAGATAGAAGTGATTTCGAGGGTATGGTCATCTTCCCTAAGATCCCGCGAGGAAGAATAATGAGTCCATGAAGAAGACAAATGTTCGAAGTCGAACGAATCCTCACAAACGTGACGATATCGGAACCAACCCGAAGAAGCAACACCGGAAAGAAGCAAACAACATGGTAAACAACCATCACATAACATGGCATGATGCGCAAACAAGTATGATGCATGTCTGGTTTAATGAGGAATGGCATGGCAAAGTGCACAAGCAATCCTACAAATTAAGTGGAGCTCAATATGCAACGAGTTGCATATTGATGGAACACCACATTCAAGTTATTTAGTTCGATCTCGTTTATGTACCCAACAATATTAAATGTTGGTTAACATGGCAAGGGGGTGAAGCATATGCAAACTACCTAACTAGGCAAGTTTAAACGAGGCCGGAACAACAAACAACAAGTCTGGAAACTCCTCATGTGCATATATTGGTTTTGGTACTGATCTGCCCTAAACACAATTTTAGATTTGTTAAACATACAAAGTAATGTCACCATGTTAAACTAGGCATTTTTCTACCCCATTTACATATAAAGTTTATTAAATTTGGAGTTATAGTTAATTAGTTATTAAATAAATCATTTTAGCATGGCAATATGGGAAATAAACACAAACAACATTTTTAACATTTTAAACATGCATGAAAGTTGGAGATTATGAATCTAGACACGATTTTAAGCATTTTTCATATATAATTTATTTTAAAAAATGCACCGTTTGTGAGTTATTAAATGCATGAAACAGGAGGGTTTTTCTGCAAAAATGGAAACTCTGGAATAAATAGAAAAATTCACAGAACAGGAAAAAAACTATACTGGGCTGAATCTAAGGAGAGGGCCAGTAAGGCAATAGGCGCAACATAACTATCAAACGCACAGGCACATAATAGCGGAGGGGCTGGGCTATGCTCACATCGGGCCATGGGCCGAAAGTGGAGAAGTAGTTGGGCCGGTGGTGGTGACGAGAAGACGTTGATGGGCCTCGGTGCCCTCGTGGCCCAGGCGTGGGGACGATACAAGTGCGTGGTTAACGCGTAGGGGATCGCACCAAACTTGGCGCTGGGTCACGTTGGTTCGTTCCACAGGAGATACGGTGGCAGTAGCAGGTGAGTCCGGCGATGCTGGAGGAGGGTGACAGCAACAGCAGGTGAGGCTGGCGACGCAGGAGGTCCGGGACGAGGCACCAGCAGGTGAGGCTGGCGACGTAGGAGGTCTGTGGCGAGGCACCGGTGTACAGATCCGGCTGGAGCTCGGCGCAGGTGACGCAGGCGGGCGGTTCCATGGCCGGTCCAAGAAGAAGCAGGCGCTGAGGGACTTGGCGAGGAGGGTTTCGCGCAGGAACGATGGAGTCAACGAGCACCGGCGAGCGGGACTTGGCGCTGGGGTCGTCCTCCTGACTCCCCTACTGGACGCTGGAGCAGGCGTTGACGGGACTTGGCGCTGGAGGCGGGCGTCGGTGACGGAGAAGATCTAGGGTGGTGCCTGGGCTCGGGAAGTGCGAGCATCGAGCGCGGAGGAAGCTGGGAGGCGCGGGGATGGAGAATCCAGCAGCGAGACCCAAGACAATGCAGGGGTCGGCAGCCATGGGGTTTCCTGCCAGTGAAACGCGAGGGAGATGTGTGAGAGAGAAGCACGGGGAGGAAGGGAGATACATGGGAGGAGAGGAGCGCGACGAGGCCAGTCCTCGCCGTGATCGCCGGTGTGCTGGAGAGGAGCTCCGGCGAGGTGCTTGGGATCGAGCTTCTCCCGATATGGGTCGGTGCGGCTACTGCGGCAGCTGAGGAGAGAGGGCGCCTGGGATGCTCCTGGCCATCTGATCCAGATCAAATGGTTGAGGTCGACCGAATCCTGGCAGGTGGTGGGGGTTGGCTGATGGTTTGGATCGGGAGGGATGCAGGGATTGGTTCCGCGTGGAATCCGAGGAAGTGAGTGGCGGTGGCGGGATGGATGGGACAGCCTGCCTAAAATCTAGGGTTGGACTTATATTTATATCAAGTGGATCTAAAAGCAGACTAATGGAAACCCTTAGATTTAAATCAGATGGACGAGGAAAAATATGTTGGGGAGTCCAATTAAGAAAACGGGGATGTTTTGTAGACGTTCAGGGATGATCCGGACCCAACGGTGACAACTGCCCGGGTCGGCTTCGGGAATGTTTCGGACACGCACGCGAGTGGGTTTGTGCTCTGAGCAAAGAGGGGTTTTCGGACAGTGCGAACGCATCGGACGGCTCCGGGCGCGAAGAGGGGTAGGCATCGGCCTAGGTGGACTGTGGAGAGAGGGTTGGTGTAACGCCCTCGATGCGGCTATAGCTCCCACGTGTCGAGGCACGACTTAGAGACATAACCGCATTGAAAGCAATGTCGCAAGTCAGGCAATCATTACAACATCCCATGTAACATATAATAAAAGGGGGAGATACATAGTTGGCTTACACTCGCCACATCACATCAAAGTACATAAATAACATCCATCATACAAACACTCATGGCCCGACTATGGTGCCAAAATAGAAGAAAACCCAACATGCGACAAGGCCCTGAATCAAACCCCAACTAGGCACCACTACTGATCATCGGGAAAGGAAACGTAGTAACACTGAGAGTCCTCGTCGAACTCCCACTTGAGCTCGTACTTGTCACCTGGAGAGGAATCACCTGGACCTGCATCTGGAGTTATAGTATCTGTGAGCCACAGGGACTCAGCAATCTCGCACCCTCGCGATCAAGACTATTTAAGCTTATAGGAAGGGTAAGGCAATACATGAGTGGAGCTGCAGCAAATGACTAGCAAGTATGGTGGCTAACTTATACGCAAAAGAGAGTGAGAAGAGGAGGCAAGGCGCGAGCGAGAAACTAGGGAACAACCTGCACGAACATTACTCCAACACCGTGTCCGCTTCCCGGACTCCGCCGAGAAGAGGCCATCACGGTAACACACTCAGTTGATTCATTTTAATTAATTAAGGTTCAAGTTATCTACAACCGGACATTAACAAATTCCCATCTGCCCATAACCGCGGGCATGGCTTTCGAAAGTTTAATCCCTGCAGGGGAGTCCCAACTTAGCCCATGACAAGCTCTCATGGTCAACAAAGGAATAGACCTCCTCCCAAGACATTCCGATCAGACTCGGTATCTCGGTAATTCAAGACACTTCGACAGGTTAAAACAAATCCAGCAACATCGCCCGAATGTGCCGACAAATCCCGATAGGAGCTGCACATATCTCTTTCTCAGGGCACACTCAGATGAACACTACGTACAACTAAAACCAACCCTCAAGTTGCCCCGAGGTGGCGCTGCAAGTGGCTCTATTTGGACCAACACTCAGAGGAGCACTGGCCCGGGGGGGTTTAAAATAAGATGACCCGCGGGCTCCGGAAACCCGAGGGAAAAAGAGGCTAGGTGGCAAATGGTAAGACCAAGGTTGGGCATTGCTGGAAAAGCTTTAATCAAGGCGAACTATCAAGGGGTTCCCATTATAACCCAACCGCGTAGGGAACGCAAAAATCCGGGAACATAACACCGATATGACGGAAACTAGGGCGGCAAGACTGGAACAAAACACTAGGCGAGAGGCCGAGCCTTCCACCCTTTACCATGTATATAGATGCATTAAGATAACATGGCAATATAATGATATCCCAACAAGTAAATAAATGATGTTCCAACAAGGAACGGCCTCCAATCTTCACCTGCAACTAGCAACGCTATAAGAGGGGCTGAGCAAAGCGGTAACATAGCCAATCAATGGTTTGCTAGGACATGGTGGGTTAGAGTTTCAACATGGCAATTGGGAGGCTGACAAGCAAAAGGTAGGCATCGTAGCATTGGCATAGCAAAGAGCGAGCAAACTAGCATAGCAAAGATAGTAGTGATTTCGAGGGTATGATCATCTTGCCTGCACGGTTGTCAGAGTTGACTGGATCCTCACAAGCAAACTCAACGGGCTCCTCGGTAGCGAACTCGTCTCCCGGCTCTACCCAAACAAGACAAACAAGCAACAAGGATACAATCAACCACGTGCAAGACCAAGCAATATGATGAAATGAAGATATGCTATGCGGGATGCGATGCGGGATGCAAAATGAAAGATATGACAGGAAACGCATGGACCTGGCCTCAACTTGGAATTCCAAGGGTGCCACTGGAAAGATGAGATGAAATTGCTTGAAAACAATATAAAGAACGCCGGAATCGGAGTTACGGTTTGGAAATGGCAAGCGTTTTAAGAATGACACCGGTCTGCGATTTACAGCAAGTAGGCATCTAAATGCAATGAGATGAACATGCTACAGCCACCAAACATGACAACAAAATACATGGCAGGGATGCACACAAGATGCTTAATAAAAGACTAGCACTAAGACACGGCCAATTCATCCATTATGAGGTTCAAACAAGCATGGCAAAAACGCAAATGCAAAACAGATTCCAGACTTGGTGAAATTAACACTTGTCCGAAATTTCAGATCACGAAGCCCTCTTCGGAGCAGCAAAACAACATGATACATGACCTAATTAAGACAAGTAAGAACATGGCATGGAGCTACTCAACAAGCTTAACAAAAGTCCCAAAGTGACCTGGGGCCAAAAGGGATCACAAAATATACTAACGGGCACACGAACATAGCAAAACCACAATCAGTTTTCAGACTTAGTGAAAACTGAGACATGCTGAAATATAACTCACGAAGGAATGTAAACGAGCTCGATGCACTCACCACGGTGCAAGTCATGGCAAGGCAGGCATAGATCCATTAAGAAGGTACAAAATTCTAGCTAGACATGGCAAGAACAATGGCATAGCATGCACGGATCAACTACAATAGCATTGGCAAAATCGCAAACGAGTTGACGATCTGCCCAGATTCACCACGAAGCAAAAGTAGAGCTCGATTGACTCGATCTAGGGTGCTCCATAATTGCAAACAAAGACATGGATGGATAGAGCATAACATGATTAACAAAACTCCCTTACTGACCATCCTCAAAAGAGGCATAGATAACTAGGAAACAAGCTGAACATATGGCATCATGAACTAAATAATCCCAGACTTAGTGAAAACTACTAAGTCTCTGAAAACAGATTTCCTGGGTGCCTCACTTTGCAAGCTTGCACAAGTCACCACACACATCCTAAAAATGCATGGGTTGCACCTCTGGAAAGAAGACAAAATCCTTAACAAAACATATGAAGGACTCACAGGCATATCATGCACACAATAATCATGGCAAAAATGACAAAAGTCTAAGATAAACTAGCAGATCTAACAATTAACTCACGAAGCCTCCTTCTAACAGTATTTTGGGCATCAAGATGAGCTCAAATGAAAATTATGCAATGGAATGAAATGATGTACTCGTCGAGGCGAACATTTTGATATACCATACGTCCAAAACGGAGCTACGGATGCAAAGTTACGGGGCCGCAAACATGAGCATATGAAGCAAAAATTCTGGGACTTAGAAGAAAAAATGAGGGTTAGGGTTTACTGTAGCTCCGGTCCAGATCTGGATCGCGCGGAGCCCGAGGATCACCGGATCCTCACCGGAGCTACGCCGGCGGCCCGGTCGACGATGATGGACGGAGAGGAGGCGCGGGCTCGCCGGAGCACGAAGAGGCGGCGGGCGGCAGTGGTCCGGCGGGCGCGGACGCGGCGGCGGCGACGACGTCGGCGGGAGGAGGCGGCGGGGTCGGCGAGGAGCTTCGGCGCCAGCCGGCAAGGGCGCGCGTGGCGGCGCGGCGGATGG
>NC_057812.1:157582622-157596059 GCF_018294505.1 Triticum aestivum | reverse complement strand
AGGCGGCGCGGGGCGGCTGGGCCCGGAGGGCTGGGCGCGGGCTCCCGGGCCTCGGCGGCGGCTTGCGGCGGAAGCGCCACGTGGCGGGCGGCGGATCTGGAAAAATTAGAGTTTCGAGGGGGAGAGAGATCCAAAAAACGGGGGCGCTATTTATAGGCATAAGTGGAGCTAGGAGAGTCCAAATGAGGTGCGGTTTTCGGCCACGCGATCGTGATCGAACGCTCTAGGACATGGAGGAGAGTTTGGTGGGTTTTTGGGCCAAATTGAAGGGGTGTTGGGCTGCAACACACACGAGGCCTTTTCGGTCCCTCGGTTAACCGTTGGAGTATCAAACGAAGCCCAAATAATACGAAACTTGACAGGCGGTCTACCGGTAGTAAACCAAGGCCGCTTGGCAAGTCTCGGTCCAATCCAGAAATGTTTAATCCCCACACACGAAAGAAAGCTAGAAATGACCACCGGAGGAGAACGAAGCGCCGGAATGCAAAACGGAGAACGGGGAAAATGCTCGAATGCATGAGACGAACATGGATGCAAATGTAATGCACATGATGACATGATATGAGATGCATGACAACGAAAACAACACACGGAGACAAAGACCTGAACCCAAGAAATAAATATAACTTAACGCCGGAAACGGCAAGAGTTGGAGTACAAAAAGGGAAAGTAACCACTGGGGTGTTACAGTTGGTCTGAGAGAAGAGGGGAGAGATGCAGCCCGACATGGTTTTCGGAGACCGAAAACGTCCGACAAAAAGACCGGCTATACTGCCGATATAGTTATCCATTGGGGCGTCAAACAGACTCCAAAAGCGATGAAACTTGACAAACGGTCTATCTAAAATACAATAAGACCACATGCCAACTTTCATCCAATTCTGAGAATATTTTTCGGCCACTTATAAAATACTATTTCGGACATGCCGCGGGCGCGTGCAAGTGTGTCTGGGCTCAGAACGGACAACGGGAGGAACTGAGCGACCCAGACGGATGCAAGTTTTGAAAACATGCATATGCAATGCGGATGATGACATGGCAAGATTCGACACGCAAGCAAAAGACAAAGAAACAACAACAAACAACTGGGAGACACCTGGCGGAACGGTCTCGAGGCGTTACAGTATTACACCACAGTGGTGTCACTAACCAGTATAAATGTTGTGTACCTTTGTTCTGCGAGTTCGACGTGCTTAGCTCTGAGATTGTGGTGAGAGCGTGAGCTAGGGGGGAGAGATCTTCGTGCGCACCGTAGAGTTCGAACCTCAAGGGTTTTGTCGAAACCCGAAATCTGACATTTGGCGTGCTAGGTAGGGGTGCGCTGAAGCCTTCCTCCCGCCGATCCGCGTTCCACCGCTCCACCGCACCCATGTCATACACGCGTTGAGCCCGCGCCGAGCGCCGGGCCGCCCTCGCCACCCGTGCCGCTTCGACAGCCCCTGTCGGTGGGCCTCCCCGTCGTTCTCCATCTCCTGTTGCCGATGCTGCTACCAGCCCTGTAGGAAACGAGCAGCAACCATCATCATTGCACCGCTCCGTGCGACGGGATGGCCGAACCGCCACCCCGTCCTTGACCTCGGCCGGCTCATCATCTCACGCTCGCCGCGCACCCACAGACGCGTAGACTGCGCTGCTCATGGCATGCGAGCACCTACGCTACCGCCCAGTCGACGACCTCTACGGGGACTAGTTAGACCGCATCGCCGAGCTCGTCGGTGCCACTGGGGGCTCCCCTGCACCATCCCTCTCGCTGCCTTGCCCACCTCCAGCCGCGGGCGATGTAGCTCACGGAGCGCCTCTGCATCAAGACGGCGCCCTCACGCCGAGATGGGAAGCTCACGGAGCGCCATCGCCCCCTCTGCGTCAAGACGGATTCCTCGCCCCAAGACGCGTGGTCCCGTGGCATGACCCGCCACGGCATGTGCCCGCGCACGAAGAAGGAACTGCCAAGAGGTTCCCCGGCCGCAAGAAAACGCTCCAGCGCTCCCGGCACCACCACGACAAGACCGTGTGCCGCCTGTAGCGGTGGTGCGTGAACATCCAGGGCAGGCTCCGCCCCTGCAAAGAGCCCTGGTGGCCATCGTAGGCTGCCGCGCCTTCGCTCCCGAGCTGCGCACCATCGTTAGGCCAGGCAAGTTCAAGCCGGATCTGCCTCCACGCTACGACAGCACCCCCGACCCTGCAGATTTGCTGCAGCTCTATGAGCTGAGCATCGAGGCGGCCAACGGCGACGAAAAGGTCATGGCGAACTGGTTTGCCATGGCTCTCAAGGTTGGCGCTCGCTCGTCGCTCCTAAACTTGCCACGGGATCAATCTCCTCCTGGGGTGAGATGCGCAACCGCTTCATCGCCAACTTCCAGGGCATGCGCGACCGCCCTTCGGCCGCAGGTGACCTAGACCGCATCAAGCAACAGCCGGGAGAGACCCTGCAGAAGTACATCCAGCGCTTCAACAACGTTCATCTCAAGATCCCCAAGGTGATGGACGAGGCCATCATCTCAGCGTTTTCCGATGGCGTCCACGACATCAAGATGAAGGAGGAGCTCGCCATCCATGAGGAGCTATGCACGACTCTAGAGTTGTTCAACATAGCAACCAAGTGTGCAAGAGCTGAGGAGGGGTGTCTCTTCCTCCTCGAGCTCCCTGTTGCGGACCCAGAGGAGAAGAAGGCCAAGGTCAAGGATGTGAAGCGCAAGGGAGTAGCCGTACTCATGGCAGAGCCGGACACGAAAAGCGGTCGGGACCACCCCGAGCCGTCCAAGGGCAGCCATCTATTTTGTGCCTTCCACAATGTGCACAACCACAACACCAACGATTGTCAAGAGCTTAGGGCCATCCGAGATGGATGCTTCGGTCGACGCTCCGAGCGCAGTGACCGGGGCTATGGCCGAGGAGGTGGACAAGGTGGAGGACGTTGGGACGACCATGGCCCCCGCCAGGAGTGGCGCGACCGGCCTCGTGAGGACAACTGGTAGGAGCATCCTCGTGAGGCCGCCTGGCATGACCAGCCTCGCGAGGATCGTCCTCAGGGCAATCATGGCCTCCCTCTGCTGCCGCCACCGCCAAGAAGGAATGACGACCACCATCAGGACGAGGGGGATGGGGGATTCCAGGAGCCGTGCGCCATCGCTTGCATCTTGGGTGGAGCTTATGGCCCAGTGTCTCAGCGTATCTTCAAGAAGTTTGCTCGGGAGGTCAACGCAGCCTTTCCTAGGCTTGAGGCCACGCGCCCGCTCAGGTGGTCCAAGTACGCCATTACCTTCAGCTCGGCGGACCAGCTCAAATGCGCGGCAACCGTCGGTGTCCTCCCGATGCTCTGTTCACCCATCATCAGCAATTTCCAAGTCACCAAGACCCTCATCGACGGTGGCGCGGGGCTCAGTGTCCTATCCGTCGAGACGTTCGACAGCCTTCAAATGCCCCATGATCAGCTGCAGCCCACCAAGCCCTTCTCAGGAGTGACTGACGGCTCCACCACCCCGATAGGGCAGGCCTGCCTCCCTGTCACCTTCGGACAGCACGCCAACTACTGCACCGAGCTCATCGGCTTTGACGTTGCTCACATCCGTTTGCCATACAATGCCATCCTAGGGTACCCAGCATTAGCCAAATTCATAGCAGTGACCCACCATGGCTACAACGTCCTCAAGATGCCAGGAAGCGGCAGGATCATCACAATCCCCTATGAAGAAAGAGATGCGGTCTGCCCCCTCGAGCATGCCTTCCAAGACACATCAATCGAAGACCCTGACAGCGAGGGCATGCGGTACCCTCCTGAGGCCACCCCCAAGAAGAAGAACGAACTACTCCGCACAGGGCCTTAGGCGGAGCGTCTAGAGACGCACCTACATGACATTCTCTAGGTCGTCCTGGTTATGTTGGGTGGTCGGGGGTCGAGCCATGCAGTGTGGTTTGCGCGTTTCTCTCGTACGCGCGTGTGTGTGAGGCGCTCGCTAACTAAACCCTTGCGTCGTTCGCTTAATGAACCCGAGCGATTGCATTAGGTAGCTACGTACTAAACACGAGTGATCGATCCCACTACGTACTGAAACACATCGATCTATCCCTTCACTACTAACTAAACCCGCGCGATTCCTTCGCTGCTAACTGAAGTCGGTCGATTGTTTGCTGCTAACTGAATCCGATCGATCCTTCTTGCTACTCACTTAAGCCAATGAACCCCCCGTGTGACATGTAGCCAACCGGTGTGTTGAGTTGCCTCTTGATGAACAGTGTCTGTTTCTGCCGTGCGCGATACGTAGAAATGAGTCGAGACATGTGGTGAGTCTAGCTAGTTGGTTGGCTGTGGATGGGCAGTTCTAGTTACTGCCGCTTGCTCCTACGCACGTATGCCCACCCCAGCCGGTGGGGGTTGGATAAACATGTAACGCCCCGGATGTAACATTCCATATTTGTATCTCCAACTCTTGCCATTTCCGGCTATGTGATATGATATTTCCTTCGTGGTTGGGTTTTTGTCTTCGTTTTGCATTTTGTTCATGTCATGCATCTCATCTCATGTTATCATGTGCATCTCATTTGCATTCGTGTTCGTCTCATGCATCTGGTCATTTTCCCGTTGTTCGTTTCGCAATCTGACACTCCCACATGCACCTGGTGCACCCCTCAAATCTCATTTTGTGAGCGGGAGAAAAACATTTTCGGAATGGGTCGAGATTTGTCGAGTGGCCTTGGTACATCACCGGTAGGCCGCCCGTCAAATTTCGTTCCATTTGGAGGTCATTTGATACCCCAACGGTTAACCGGGTAACCGCAAAAGCCGCTCTCTCTTTGCAGCCCAACACCCCTCCAAAACAGCCCACTAACCCATCTAAACACCCTCCATGCCCTCCATCGTTGGATCACGATCGTGTTGGTGAAAATCGTACCTCATTTGGACACTCCTAGCTCCCCCTACCTATAAATATGCCTCCCCTCCTCAAAATCCGGATCAAACCCTAGTCCACCCTCTCCCCGCGCCGCCGGACACGTCCGCGCCGGTGCCCTGAGCCAACCAAATGCCTCCATGTGTCGACTCCGACCTCTCCACCACCGCCGGCCAGCCGGCCCAAGTCGGGCCCGCCCGGGCCTGAAGCTCCCCGCCGCTCGCCCGCGTGCCCCGCGCCTTCGCGCCGCCACCCTTCGCCTCGCCGCCGCGCGGAACCCCCATCGTTGCTGGAGCTTCCCCGCCACCCCGCGCCAGTGCCGCGCCGCTCAAGCTCGCCGCCCGACGCTTCTGGCCACCGCGCCTTCGACCTTCGCCGGATCTGGCCCCTAGACGTCGGATGTACACACCCCGACCTAGCCGGCTTCTCCCCGTTCGACTCCGTACGCCATCCCCCTTGTCTCCGGCGACATCCCCGACAAGCCTTGTAATTTGCGACAAAACCCTAGATCTAAGGGTATATCTTTTTTTTCTAAGTCCCTGGAATTTCGTATTATGTGCTCATGTTCATCATGCCATATCTCCATGTCCGTAGCTGCGAATTGCGCATATGTTATATCAAAATGTTCGTCTCGTGATGCTCTTCATGTTAGTGTCATTTGCATGCATGTTAATGTCCATATTGATTCCATAATATTTGTTGCAAAAGTGCTATATGATGTTGTCTGCTCGAATTTATCATAACTTGCTGATTTGTCATTTTCATTGCATTTTGTGTGTGCATCCTATGAGCATGATGTCTACATATTTTAGGAGCTCCTCCATACCATCTTTACAGTGGTGCAAGCCTTGTATTTTTTTAGCTTTGTTGTGACTAGAAAAAGCATGCAAAGTAGGATATGTGATGTTGCTGATTTCAGACAGTATTTTTGCTGTCTTTTCCTGTTACATTTTGATGCCAAGTTGTCTTATTGCTACCAATAGATCCATGCACATTTTGAGATAATTCTGTAAGAGTGCTTTTAAGATTTGGTATTGGTCTATCCATTGATGCCTCTGGTTGTAATTATGGAGTAGTGTAGCATGTCATTTCCATGCTCTACTTTTGCTAAATATTTTTCCTGGCAGAATGTTAACATGAAGTTCAATTTTGCCATGGGTGTTGCTAGTGATACATGTACCCTATGAACTTGCTCATGCCATGTTTAGCTTCACATATGTGTCTACTTACTGTTGGCTACCTTGGGATGACATGAAATGCCTTGTGGTGCGTGGCATGAGCTTCCAAAGTTGCTATCATGAATCTGTTTTTGCAATGCTCTATTTTTCTTCCAAGTCCGAAACTGATCATATCATTTGCCATGTTTGCATGGATGCTACAAGCTTGTCTATGCAATTTTGGTTAAAGTTCAGTAAGGGAGTTTTGTTCTTTACCTTTAGTACTAGCATGCCATGCCTATGTTTTCCATGATATGTTCCTGTAGCATGTTTTTTGCTAGCTCTAAACATTGCTACCTGATGCTGTTTTTGACATGTTTAGTATTTTCTCCAAGTCTGTGAAGCTGATATCATTTGCATCTTTGCCATGCTATTTTAAGCTTGTTCTAGTGAGTTCTAGAAGGCGCTTAGTGTTCATGATTTGTAGAGCTTCACCTGTACTTTACGGCCATGTGCTTTGTTGCTATGTTGGAGTGTTGTAGCATAGTTTCATGATGCATATTAAGTGCTATGATGTTGTTAAGCGCAGATTTGCATCGTTCTTGTTTTGCTTGTCATTTGCAAACCATGCATCCGTTTTCGGTGATCCTTATATCAATTTCAACCGAAATCACCCCATCTTTCCAGAGGCATGCTTGGTTTACCAAGTTGATGCCGCCCAGTACTGGGGAGGAAGTTCAGGAGTATTGCCATAGCTCATAGAACGGATGCTTTTCGAAGGTTGAGGTACACGATTTCCAGAGTTTTCTTCATTATGTGTTGACGGATGGATCCACTTGGAGCGTAGGGCTTGTTAGTTGTGTGATATATATTGTGCCTCCCTATATCCCCAACACCAGATTGCATAACCACAAAGTTTCGGGAGTTTATAGGTGGGAATCCAAGTAGCTCTTAGTATGTCTTCCCGCAGATATTTGGTTTCTGATTGGGTAATCCTTACCATTTATTTGTTCCAGTCGTACCTTGCTATTTCATTCATCAACCTTTATCTAAGTGGCTTCTCACCTTAATGGTCGTGTAACGTTAACTTTAGAATTCATTCGTTCAATCTCTATTTGAATGTTTATTGTGAAGACTATGTGTTGCAATTTCTATCCATTGATTTAGCTTGTCTATCTGTCTATCAAGATTCTAACGGATGTCACCCTCTTTAGGATGGCTCCTCCAACGCGTTTGAATCCGGACCGCAATGATGGGAGTCAGGGGAACCCTCCACCTCCACCACCTCCTCCGCCTCAAGAGGCATGGCAAGCTGTCATGGCAGCCACCAACGCCAACAACCAGATGCTTTTGCAACTGATGCAAGAGTGCAAACAAGGCCAAGGGAACCAAGGAAATCAAGGTCAAGGGAAATTCAACCATCAGCCTCAGTTTGTTACCCTCAACCAGTTACTTCAGCCAAAGTCTTTCAACAACTATGCAGAGGCCACGGACGCTAATGATTGTCTCATGGACATCATCAAGAATTTTGAATGTAGCAATGTCAGGCCTGAGGACTACATCAAGTTCGCTTCATTTCAGCTCAAGGACCAAGCAGCCGATTGGTATCATCAATGCAAATATTCCAGAGGAGGTCGAGTGATTACCTGGGAGGATTTCTTTCGAGACTTCAAAGCTCATCACATTCCATCAAGTGTTGCTGAGAGCAAGCGTGAGGAGTTCCACAATCTCAAGCAAGGAAGCATGTCTGTGTACCAATACAACATCCAGTTTCAAAAACTTGCTCGCTTCACAAGGCAGGATGTTCCTGATGAAAAGAGCATGATCTATCACTCTAGGGGTGGCCTCAGAGAAGATCTGCAGTTAGCTCTCGTTCTTGTTGAGCCTGCTAAGTTAGATCAATACTATAACATGGCCCTCAAACAAGAAGGAGCTCATCTCGAGTGTGAGGCTTCGAAGAAGAGAATCAGGCATGCAGTGCAATCTTCTTCTTCTTCACAAGTGGCAGCTAAGCAACAGAAGTTCCGGCTTCCTCCTCCCCCGTTTTGCCAGACCTACCAGCAGAAGAACAAAGGTGGCCATGGATCTTCCCACCCAACCAACGAGGCTATCAGATCAAGTCCCAGACTCAAGCTCCAAGGTCAAGTGCTACTCCTTCTTATCATCGTCCGCTCTCAATGGTGACTTGCTACAAGTTTCAGCAGAAAGGTCACTATGAAAACAAGTTCTTCAACCAAAGGCGCCTTCTGCCTCCTCCTCCTGTGAGGTCTTCAAGCAGTGTAGTGGTCAAGCACAATCCCAAGTCTGCAAGGGTGAACATGATGAATGCAGTTGAAGCAGAGGATTCTTCAGAAGAGATCATGGGTAATCTTCCAGTTAATGATATTCCTACAAAAGTTCTTTTTGATACTGGTGCATCTATTTCAGTAATATCCAGACCTTTTGCATCCATGCACAATTTGCATATTGTTGATCTGCCTAAGCCGATAGCGGTTTCCTCTTCGGGTTTGTTCAAGAATACCAAAATGATGGCTCTGGATGTTTCCATCAAGATGGGAAACTATAAATTTCTATCTTCTCCTATGGTTCTTGGTGACTCTGATATCGATCTAATTCTTGGCATGGATTGGCTTTCTAAGCACAAGGCTCAACTTGATTGTGCTGCCAGGGAGATTCAGTTGACACACTCTTCTCAGGATGTGGTTATCTATGCCGCTCATGACGAAACCATTCGGTTATTGTCTCTCAATGAGAAAGGCAAGTTAGATGCAATTTCTCAGATTCGACTTGTTTGCGAGTACCAAGATGTCTTTCCAGAAGAGCTTACGGGTATGACTCCTCACCGTCCAGTTGAGTTTGTTATCGATCTTGAGCCTGATACTGAACCCGTTTGCAAGCGTCCATACAAGCTTGGACCAAAGGAGCTGAAGAAATTGAAGAAACAACTCGATAAACAAGAGCGTCTGGGTTTGATCAGACCGAGTTCATCTTCGTGGGGTTGTGGTGTTCTTTTTGTCCAGAAGAAGCATGGCACGGACCGACTTTGTGTCGATTACCGTCCATTGAACAAGAAGACAATCGAGAACAAGTATCGACTTCCCAACATCAATGAACTATTCGAGCAACTTAAAGGTGAAAAAGTATTTTCCAAGCTTGACCTCCATATGGGTTATCATCAGATTCGCATTCGTGAACACGATATCCCTAAGACAGCATTTAGAACAAGCTTTGGTTCTTATGAATATACTTTCATGTCTTTCAGCCTTGTCAATGCTCCTCCAACATTCTCTCACATGATGAACTTTATCTTCAACCCCTACACAAATTAATTCGTCCTGGTGTATCTCGATGATAACTTAGTGTTCTCAAAGAATAAGAAGGATCATGCCAAACATTTGCGATTGGTGCTCGACAAGGTCAGAGAGTATCAATTCTACGTGAAGTTTTCCAAATGTGAGTTTTGGCTTGATGAAGTTCTTTACCTTGGCCATATCATCTGCGCCAAGGGCATTGCTATTAATCCAGAGAAGGTTTCTGCAATTGTGAACTGGGAACCTCCTCAGAATGTCAAGCTGCTCCGCAGTTTCCTTGGACTTGCAAGCTATTACCGAAGATTCATTGAGAATTTCTCTAAGATTGCTAAGCCTCTTTCCAACCTCCTCCAGAAGCATGTTAAGTATGTCTGGACTCCTCAGTGTGATGTTGCTTTCAACGCTCTCAAAGAGAAGCTAGTCTCATCTCATGTATTAACTCCTCCCGATGAATCCAAGCCATTTGAAGTTTTCTGCGATTCCTCTTTGCAAGGTCTCGGCGCTGTGTTAATGCAAGAGAAGAAAGTTGTGTCCTATACTTCTCGTCAGCCCAACGAAAGGAACTACCCCACTCACGATCTTGAGTTGGCGGCAGTTGTCCATGCATTAATAACATGGAGACATCTCTTGTTGGGAAGGGAAGTGGACATTTTCACCGATCACAAGAGCCTCAAGTATATCTTCACTCAACCCAACCTCAACTTGAGGAACACTCGTTGGGTCAAAAAGATTCAAGAATACAATCCAAGTATTGAATACACTCCAGGCAACGCCAATGTGATTGCAGATGCTTTGAACAGGAAGGCTTATTGCAACAGCTTAATTCTCAAGCCATTCCAACCAGATCTTTGTGAAGCTTTTCGTAAGATCATCTCCCAAGTTGTCCCTGAAGGTTTTCTTGCCAACCTTCAAATGAATCCAACTTTGGAAGACCAAATTCGTGAGTCACAACACCTTGATACCATGGTGAAGAGGGTGAAACATGGTATTGGCAAGGGTTTACCCAAATACAAGTGCTATCCCATTGATGATAGACACTTTATTCTTTGAGGACCGGATTGTGGTTCCTAAAGGTGATCTAAGGAAGGCCATAATGAACGAAGCGCACAATTCTCTTCTTTCCATTCATCTAGGCAGTTCGAAGATATACCATGACCTCAAGCAGTCGTATTGGTGGACTCGAATGAAGCGAGAGATCGCTCAATTCGTGAATGAATGTGATGTCTATCGAAGCATGAAAGCAGAACACCAATGGCCAGCTGGTCTCCTCGAACATCTTGCTGTCCAGAATGGAAGTTTGATCATATAGAAATGGACCTCGTCACTGGATTTCCAAAGTCCAAGCGTGGGAATGATGCTATCTTCGTTGTCATTGACAAGATTACAAAAGTTGCTCATTTCCTTCCAATCAAAGAATCTATCATGGCAGCTCAGTTGGCAGAGCTATACACCTCCTGAATTGTCTTGTTGCACGATATTACACAATTGATCTCTTCGGTCCGCGGAAGATTTTTCACTTCTATGTTCTGGAACACCTTCCAGAAGGCCATGGGCACCAACATTCGCTTTATCACAACTTTCCATCCTCAAAGAAGTGGCCAAGTCGAGCGAGTCAATCAAATCCTCGAAGACATGCTCAGGGCTTGTGTCATCTCTTTCGGTATGAAGTGGGAATATTGTCTCACATATGCCGAGTTCTCCTACAACAACAGTTTCCAAGCAAGTTCGGGCAAGGCCCCATTCGAAATTCTATATGGTAGAAAGTGTCGTACTCCTCTCAATTGGTCTAAGACTGGTGAACGCCAACTTCTTGGTAACGACTTGATCACAGAAGCTGAAGAAATGTGTAAAGTCACTAGTGAAAATCTCAAAGCCACGCAATCTGCCAGGAGAGTTACTATGATAGCAAGCACCGTGACTTGGCTTTCGACATTGCTGACCATGTCTACCTCCGCGTCTCTCCAATGAAAGGCACTCGACGCTTCGGTATTAAAGTGAAGCTTGCCCCTAGATACCTGGGTCCTTTCAAGATCATTGGAAAAAGAGGCGACCTCGCCTATCAACTTGAGCTCCCGTCCAAAAATGTGCATGATCTATTTCATGTGTCACAACTTCGCAAGTGCTTCAAGACGCCTGAGTGCACTATCAACTTCTAATAGATTGATATGCAAGAAGATTTATCTTATCATGAGCATCCCGTTGCCATTCTTGAAGAAACCGAGCGCAAAACTCGCAACAGGTCAATCAAATTCCTAAAAGTTAAGTTGTTGTGACACTCCAAAATTTTTTGCTTTGGTTTTCAGCAAAAACCTTGTGGTTTTTGAAAAGAGGCCATTTAAAATTTTCCAGAAAACCTTCCTCTTAAGAAACTTTCTTTTCTTTGGCAAGGTTTTTATTCTGGCTTCAAACTTTGGTGTTTGACCTTTTGAAACTTCTTCTCTGTTGGTTCTCTCTCAAAATTATTTTTGGGAGTTTAATCTTTTTCTTTTAAAAAGAAACTCCATGAAATTTGGGATTTTCATATCTTGGACCACCATGACTTGGCATTCTTGCCCATGTGGTAAAACCCCTCCAAAACCTCCCCTACAACTTTTGATCAACCTAAATTCTCTGTCCCAACTAATCCAAACTGGTTTTGGATTTTTATTCCAATTATTTTTCCCTCAATTCAATTCTGAAAATTATTTGGAGCTTGAGAGATTTTCAAAGCAAGTGCCCTATTGCATTTGAGTTTTGACCTCAAACCAATTCTCCTGGATTTTCCTTTGAACCCACAACCCAGAACCATCTTGATCCACTCCTCCTCTTTTCAAATTTTTCAAAATTCAGTCTCTGCAAGTTTGGACCAGATTTGCCAAATTTGGTGAAATTCATATCTACACTCCTCCAAAAATTCCACCAAAATTCAGGCAGCCTATTTGAGCAAGGAGAAGCCACTCCACCAAAAATCAGCTCAAGGAAAAATCACCAGAGGCCTTTTTAATTCGGTCGAACACCTTGTGGGCACTGTTACTGCTCATAGTTCAGAAAATTCAGTTTCAGTGTCATCTTCCGTCCGTCAGTTTCAGTCACGCAGCCACAGTGCCCTTGGCACGTTCCTCGCCGCCGATTCCTCTTGTCCGAAGCTGCACACGCGTGCGTGGAGCCTTCCTGGCGTCGGTAGCGCGCTGGCTCGCCCTCGCCGGCGTCTTCTGCGGCGTTGGGACCTCCCGTGGCGGCCGACAGGAGGCACACCACGGCAGAACGCCGTTCCGCGCCGCCCATCGCTCCCTGGCTCTCCGCGTGGCCTCATGCACGCCAGCGCACTCCCGTAGCACAGCCACCATGGCCGGCAAGCACGGAACGCGCTCTCCGCCGCCGACGGGCCCGCACCATCACCGTTCCGTCGAGCTCGCCCTTAACACCCAAACCCCGGCCAGTTCAACACCAAAACGGACCCGTTGGACCTCCGTGATGATGCTCGACCCCCTAACCACCCCAACCGAGCACTGCGCCACCGTAATCACTCGCCGGTGATCCTCGTTCACGGCAACCGCCTCGGACCGCCTATATAAAGGGGTCCCGAGCTCACTCTCGTGCACGCAACACCTCCACTACTCACCAACACCCCGCCAGGCCACTAGGGGGACCTCGAGGAGGTCTCCTCCCCCAGCTCCGGCCGCCTCGCCCCGCCTCGGCCTCCAGCTCGATTCACTTCGCCCTCTCCGACGAGCTCCATCCACGCCCGAACCACCGTCCGCCGGAGTTGAGACCGCCGTCGACGTGCTGCTCACCGGCGACCAACACCACCACCCACCGTTGCGGAAGGACACGGTGAGCACATTGGTAACCTCTGATCCCCATGCCTCGCCGTGGATCGCCGCCGGCGACCACAGCAGCTCTCGGGCGCCGACGAGCCTCGTCCCTCCCATTTGAAAATTTAAACATGACAAGTGGGACCCGCTGTCAGCCTCTCTGTCCTTTCTAAACGAAGCGTTATCTGAAAACGCCTTCTGCCAAATACGTTTTCTCTTCGGGCTGGCGTAATCGCTACCGAAGCGTTTTCTGCTTTTATAAACTAGCCCCTGGAAATCTTCTGTTTCA
>NC_057812.1:157581497-157582612 GCF_018294505.1 Triticum aestivum | reverse complement strand
GTAGATACCGAAGGAGGTGACGGAGCCGCGAACTTCACCGAGCTAGGCTCCGACTACTCTGAACCAGGCAAGCATGTTTGAACTTTTGATATGATGAGTGTCTTGGCATGTTTTGCATTTAGTTAGTTTCATGGCATGCCGGTGAGTATACCGATGAACGTTATTTTATGTGATAATGAGGTAAGTAAGTTCGATGATCCATACGTGGATGAATGTGAATATGAATGGCCATGTGTTGGCATGAGGATGGGTACGACGGCAGTGTTGTAGCATGCCAGTCTTACGCCAGACTATGTGACTTCAGTGTCAAACCATATCGGTCCAGTACCTATCATTTTCTTCCTTGTACTACCACATGTTTTCCGCAAGGAATATGGTTTAGTAAGTTCCAAACCGCTTTCATGGTACACACCAAAGAGGAGAGGCCGTGATGATGGTTCCATGGCCCTGGATTAAAGCCAGTCATCCGGTCAGGGGGCATGGGTGTTTCCGGTTGGGACCGAGAGGGGGGCACCCCTTAGAGCGCGCGTATATAAATTTGATCCCATGCTATTCGAGATTGTGATCTCCCCGTCTCAAAAGTTTTTCTTGGACGATGACTAGGGTGATTCCTAGCATCGAGAGGTAGGATGGGTGTGTACCGGTTAGCTGTGTTTTCTTCTGAAATACCATAAACGGAACTAGTCCTTCGTGACTACGGAAATCCATTGACTGTGGGAAAAATTTTGTAAAAACTCTGCAGAGTCATATATTCCTCCAAATCATCTCTTCCATGTCAAGTTTCGTTCCTTCTTATCCTAATCAATTGTCAGCTTTGATGACAGAGACTCCGGTGAATCGCATGAGTGCTAAGTCCGGTTAAATGATCACTCCTGTGGATGGACTAACCCGTTTGTTTTCATGAATTGAATGTTTATTATGAGTATTATTTACTTGTGAATAAAAGCCCTTTATGTGATGTCGCTCAGACGTCCGACTGTGGCATTTCTTTTTAAAGCCCTTTCTGCGATGTCGCTCAGACGTCCGACTGTGGCATTTCTTTTAAAGCCCTTTACGTGATGTCGCTCAGACGTCCGACTGTGGCATTTCTATTTAAAGCGCTTTCTGCGATGTCG
>NC_057812.1:157472861-157581487 GCF_018294505.1 Triticum aestivum | reverse complement strand
CTTGTACTACCACATGTTTTCCGCAAGGAATATGGTTTAGTAAGTTGCAAACCGCTTTCATGGTACACACCAAAGAGGAGAGGCCGTGATGATGGTTCCATGGCCCTGGATTAAAGCCAGTCATCCGGTCAGGGGGCATGGGTGTTTCCGGTTGGGACCGAGAGGGGGGCACCCCTTAGAGCGCGCGTATATAAATTTGATCCCATGCTATTCGAGATTGTGATCTCCCCGTCTCAAAAGTTTTTCTTGGACGATGACTAGGGTGATTCCTAGCATCGAGAGGTAGGATGGGTGTGTACCGGTTAGCTGTGTTTTCTTCCGAAATACCATAACGGAACTAGTCCTTCGTGACTACGGAAATCCGTTGACTGTGGGAAAAATTTTGTACAAACTCTGCAGAGTCATATATTCCTCCAAATCATCTCTTCCATGTCAAGTTTCGTTCCATCTTATCCTAATCAATTGTCAGCTTTGATGACAGAGACTCCGGTGAATCGCATGAGTGCTAAGTCCGGTTAAATGATTACTCCTGTGGATGGACTAACCCATTTGTTTTCATGAATTGAATGTTTATTAAGAGTATTATTTACTTGTGAATAAAAGCCCTTTTATGTGATGTCGCTCAGACGTCCGACTGTGGCATTTCTTTTAAAGCCCTTTATGTGATGTCGCTCAGACGTCCGACTGTGGCATTTCTTTTAAAGCCCCTTTATGTGATGTCGCTCAGACGTCCGACTATGGCATTTCTTTTAAAGCCCTTTCTGCGATGTCGCTCAGACGTCCGACTGTGGCATCATTTCCTTATTTTTATTTGTTCACCTTTCGAGGCGTCGCTTCAGACACCCGATCGGTCCTTATTTATGTTCTGTGGAATTTCAGGCGGACTACCGCCATTTTCCCTTTTTACTTACCCGTTATGCCAGTTTCAGTTATTGTGCATTAAGGAATTAATCATGTTGCATCCATGCATGCATTTGTTATATCTTACGTCCGAACTGTCTTGCGAGTACTTTCAAAGTACTCACTGGCTTGTTGATTTGGCCAGATGCTGACGAAGGCGATCTCATGGATGAAGAGTTCGATAGCGATCCCGACACTTAGAGGAGTCCCAGTCAGTCTCGTGCGACCCTGGATTTGGCCACTGTTTTATATCCGCTTCCGCTACCAAATAAATTCATCGAGCCTCTCCTCGACGCTCGATGAGATGACAGACGTAGAGTCTTGTATTTCTCTCCCCGCTGTGTTTTTCCACCACCAGCCTATCCTTGAGTCAGTAGTATGTCTCCACACCACTGTGTTCTGTCCGCCATTATGTATGATTATTGGCGTGCTTGTAATAATTCGGTTGAGCAACCGTAGTTCGACCCTGTAATATATTTTATGCTACTGGCTTATTGTATCAAGAATTTGTCTGCCAGTGTGGAGGATTTCTCTCATATTGGACTTAAAAGATTGGCTTTTCAATAAATATTTTTATTGGAAAACCGGTCGTGACAAGCTTGGTACCAGAGCCAGGCTGACTGTAGGAAGCCACTAGGTGCGATCGCTAATTGGTTATTAGCCTGATAGAGCTAATTTATATTTTTGCAATGGTAGTCATTTTCTGTCAGTCAGCATAAATTTATGATCTGACCCTGCAGAATTTTGCCTACTTTTGTAGATGGCCGACATCAGCTGCGAGTCTCAGACCTTCGCCAACGTGCCCGATGGGTTCGTCAAGCTTCTTTCTTCCATCGTTCAGGTCGCGATGGGGCCATCCGTGCGCCCAGTCTTCACACTCTACCAGCACCGAGTCAACGACAGTCTGACCATGCACCAGGCCGCGGTGCAGTTCAGGGGAGGGCGTGGTGAGTTACGCCGCTTCCGGTTCGTGGGAAGAGCCATGCCTACGGAGAGGCATGCTATGCAGATGGCAGCCCGCGAGGCGATAGCTCGTCTCAGGGATGTCCTTCCCGTGATGAAGACTCATCGTTACTGTTATCTTCCGTGCCATGTGCCTTACACCTGTCACTACGCATACTCCTGCCCCAGAGGAGAACGAGACGAGGCTTTTGAGATGCTCATTGAGTATCTCCGGGCCCTGGAGGCAGCCTTCGACAACCTGGTGGACGACTTCGTAGCTACCCGCATGGACTCAGTCCATGGCTGTGCTGCCAACAGGAGGGAGCTCCTAGCCATCGCTCGGCCACCGACTTTTGTCTCGTCATCAGCATCTTTTACGCCTACTCGTCGCCTGCCTTCTACCGAAGAATTTAACAAGTCATTGCACCCACTCCAGCGCGCACTACACCAACCTTCGCGCCCACTCCTGTACGTGTTGCTCCGCCCCTGGCGACCGCTCCGCCCGCTCTGCGCAACACTACACGTATGGAGCCCATTAGCGAGGAGGAGGTCGAGTCCCCAACCTCGCTACGCCTCGCCCTCGGCAGGGCAAGGGAGGTCGTCAACATTTCTGCCTGAGTACGCTTAGCTGTCGTGTGTTGTACCGCTTTGTAAGATATGTGCATAGACTGGGAGTAGTAGCCTGTTTGCGCATCATGTAGGATCTGGAGAAGTGCACTAGCCTTAATAACATGTCAGGATTAGGTACGCATATCCTGAGTGATGTACTGTATAATTACCGCCCGC
Organism: Triticum aestivum; assembly: GCF_018294505.1. Classification (NCBI taxonomy): domain Eukaryota; kingdom Viridiplantae; phylum Streptophyta; class Magnoliopsida; order Poales; family Poaceae; genus Triticum; species Triticum aestivum. The sequence goes on along the minus strand of NC_057812.1, from coordinate 157,578,859 downwards.
GTGTAAGATGTGTAATGAGCAGTCCTTCTCCGTGCGCAAGTCGTTTTATTTTTCTTAAGTAAGCGGAGTTATTTCATTCTATTTGCCAGCTTTATGCATTTTATGGATTTGTTTTTGCAACTCTTTCCGCTTTTCTTATGGGTTTTACAAAATATATCCCCAGAGTGAAAAAATGTCTCGTCCTTGGACTCGCTCCATGCCAATTCCATCAGAGGAAAATTATGATGCACAACCCAGCAACGAGTTCACTCAGGGACAGACAAGCCAACCGGGAAATGAATCGGCACTTTCACAAATGTGCCGCCTTTATGAACAGAGTCAGCAACAACATCGTGAAATAATGAACCAAGTCATCAACATGGGAAATCACCATGGACAGTATCAGCAACATTCCAAGTTATCTGAGCTACGGAAGACACGTCCTCAAACATTTTCTCACACTGACAAGCCTCTTGAAGCCGAGTACTGGCTTCGAGATATGGAGAGGAAATTAATTATTGCAAAGTGTTCAGATCTCGAGAAAGTACTATATGCTCCACACTATCTCACAGGAGCAGCCGCATCGTGGTGGGAGAATTTTCTGCACATGCATCCCAACGAAAATGACATAACCTGGGATGATTTCAAGGAAGGTTTCCGTGGTGCACATATTCCTAAGAGTATTATGAAAATCAAGAAGAGAGAATTTGATGACCTCAAACAAAGGAACATGACAGTGTCAGATTACAACAGTCAATTTACCCTATTATCCCGCTACGCCAATGAGGAGCATATGACTGAAATCAAGAAGATGGAGAAATTCCTTGACGGTCTGGCGCCCGCACTTAAATGCCAACTGGTCGTGCACACTTTTCCTGATTTTAAAACGCTGGTGGACAAGGCCATTACTCTGGAAAATGAGAGACGCAGTCTGGAAGATATCCGCAAGCGAAAAAGGGACCAGACTAACCACACTCACAATCACCGAAGCAAGATAGATTTTAAAAAGGGTGGGACACCCAAATTCTCATCCAATGTCTCACGCCTAATCAAGAATTTTCATGCAAGGGACAAGGAATTCACCTATCGCCCCGGCGTTACTTGTTACGCTTGTGGAGAAGAAGGGCACTATGCCAAACAGTGCCCCAAGCCAAGGAATTCAACCCCAAAGCCGAACAACGACAGCAATAATTCAGCGCCCAAACGAAACAATTTCAATCCCAACAATAACCACAGGAAGGGTCATCTGAACCACGTAACCAAAGAGGAGGCACAAAATGCTTCGGATATCGTACTCGGTACGTTTCCTGTCAACACAATACCTGCAATGGTTTTGTTTGATTCTGGAGCTTCTCACTCTTTCATCTCGAAAAGTTTTGCTTTGCAAAATAATTTTTCGATGCTTCCTTTGGAGAAATCCATAATAATCAAGTCCCCCGGGATTCAGCAAGTTTCTCAGAATTACTGTCAGAATGTGGTCATTGAGTTTGAAGGATTGGAGTTTTACGCAAATCTTATTGTATTGGAAAATAAAGGACTGGATGTCATCCTAGGGATGGATTGGCTAACCACCAATAAAGGTTTTATAGACTGTTTCAACAGGACCGTGATTCTCACACACCACCAAGGGAAGACAATAAGAGTATCAGCCAAGGAAGGAAAAAGACCCCGGCAACCAAGATTAAATAAGGTGGACGTTTCTGAGCTAAACAAGGTTCCAGTAGTGTGTGAATTTCCAGATGTATTCCCTGAAGAACTGCCAGGCATGCCACCAGATCGAGAAATAGAATTCCGCATTGAGCTAGCACCAGGAACCACCCCCATATACAAGAAACCATACAGAATGGCACCATCCAAGTTGATCGAATTGAAGAAGCAGATAAAGGAATTACTGGATAAAGGGTACATTCGGGCCAGCTCCTCACCTTGGGGATCACCAATTTTATTTGCCAAGAAGAAGGATGGAACACTGAGATTGTGTATCGACTATCGAGCACTTAACATGGTCACAGTCAAAAACAAATACCCGATGCCAAGGATAAACGATTTGTTTGATCAACTTGCTCAGGCCAAGGTATTCTCAAAAATTGACTTAAGGTCAGGATACCATCAATTGAAGGTACGAACGGAAGATATCCCCAAAACAGCCTTCACCTCCAGATATGGACTGTACGAGTTCACAGTGATGCCATTTGGATTAACTAACGCCCCGGCATATTTTGTTCATCTCATGAACAAAGTATTTATGAAGTTTATGGACAAATTCGTCGTAGTATTCATCGACGATATTCTGGTATACTCCAAAACACCAGAAGAGCACGCAGAACATCTCAGGATTGTACTAGGAGAGCTAAGGAAACACCAATTGTATGCCAAGTTCAGCAAGTGCGAATTTTGGCTAAGACAAGTAGGTTTTCTAGGCCACGTGCTGACTCAAGACGGTATAGCAGTGGACCCAGAGAAAGTCAAGGCCGTACTTGACTGGAAGTCACCAGCCAACGTAACAGACATACGAAGTTTCTTGGGAATGGCAGGGTATTACCGCAGATTTATTGAAGGATTTTCCACCATATCCAAGCCTATGACACAGTTACTCAAGAAAGATAAGAAGTTTGAATGGACAGAAGCCTGCGAGAAAAGTTTCCAAGAGCTAAAGCGGAAATTAACAACAGCACCAGTATTAATTGTACCCGATATACACAAGAATTTTGAAGTATTTTGTGACGCATCCAGAAAGGGTCTCGGATGCGTGTTGATGCAAGAAGGCAAGGTTGTCGCCTACGCTTCAAGGCAACTTCGCAAACACGAGGAAAATTATCCCACTCATGATTTAGAAATGGCAGCAGTTATTCATGCACTCAAGGAATGGAGGCATTTTCTACTTGGGAATCGATGTGAGATATATACGGATCACAAAAGCCTCAAATACATTTTTACGCAGCCAGAACTAAATTTACGGCAACGCCGCTGGTTAGAATTGGTAAAGGATTATGATGTTGGTATCCATTACCATCCAGGGAAAGCAAACGTAGTGGCCGATGCCCTGAGTCGGAACCCCAGCTCCGACGGGAACTATCTGCACAGCTTGAGGCCCGAATTCCATCAAGAATTTGTCAAGCTCAACTTGATAATGGTAGCAGAAGGCACCATATCAAACTTGGAAATACAACCACACCTTGTGGAGAAAATTAAAGTGGCTCAGTCTGGTCACCCCTGCATTGAAGGAATTAATAGGAAGTTGAGTATGGGCAAGGCCTCGGAATTCGTCATAGACAATGAAGGAATATTATGGTACGGAGAAAGGCTATGCGTGCCAAACATAGAAGACCTTAAACAGCAAGTTTTAACTGAAGCACACACCACACCATATTCGATCCACCCTGGAGGAACCAAAATGTATAAGGATATTCAGGAAAGATTTTGGTGGCACGGTATGAAGAGGGACATAGCCGCTTTCATTGCATGCTGCGACTCATGTCAACGCATAAAAGCTGAACATCAGAGACCAGCCGGACTACTGCAACCTAACAAAATACCTGAGTGGAAATGGGATGAAATAGGGTTGGATTTTATTGTCGGATTACCTCGGTCACGACACGGGAATGATGCCATATGGGTCATCACTGACAGGTTGACCAAAGTAGCACACTTTATTCCAGTAAAGACAACCTACACCACTCAGAGGCTTGCCAGGATTTATCTTTCCCGCATAGTCTGTCTGCATGCTGTCCCGAAGACTATAATTTCCGACAGAGGCACTCAGTTCGTCTCAAGATTTTGGGAGCAATTACAACAGGCTCTGGGAACCCAACTAGCCTTCAGTACCGCATACCATCCTGAGACTGATGGACAAACAGAATGCGTAAACCAAGTTTTAGAAGACATGCTGAGAGCATGTGTTCTCACCTATGGAACCAGTTGGGAGGACAGCCTGCCATATGTCGAGTTCGCATACAACAACAGTTACCAGGCCAGCCTGCAAATGGCTCCTTTCGAAGCCCTATACGGAAGGAGATGTCGTACCCCGTTAAATTGGTCAGAGACCGGAGACAGCCGCATCTTCGGACCAGATATGCTCAGAGAAGCCGAGGAAAAAATCAAGCTAATCAGGGACCGACTTAAGACCGCTCAAAGTCGACAGAAAAGTTATTATGATCAGAAACATCGTAGGGTCAGCTTCGAACCCGGTGAATTCGTATACTTGAGAGTATCCCCGATGAGAGGATTGCAACGGTTTAAGATTAAAGGAAAATTAGCACCAAGATTCATTGGACCGTTTTGCATAGTGGCACGAAGAGGCACTGTAGCCTACCAGCTAGACTTACCCGAAGACTTGTCCGACATTCACGACGTGTTCCACGTCTCTCAATTAAGGAAGTGCGTAAGCAACCCAGAGAAACAAGTATCTCATGAGAACATTGACATACAGCCAGACCTCACTTATCGAGAACGTCCCATAAGAATATTAGAGGAGTCTGAAAGGAGGACCTGACAGAAAACCATCAAGTTTTTCAAAGTCCAGTGGAGCAATCACACCGACAGTGAAGCAACCTGGGAAAGCGAGGATTTTCTTCGGACAGAGCATCCACACTTATTTAAGGATCAGCTGAAATCTCGGGGACGAGATTTTTCCTAAGGGGGTAGGTGTTGTGACACTCCAAAATTTTTTGCTTTGGTTTTCAGCAAAAACCTTGTGGTTTTTGAAAAGAGGCCATTTAAAATTTTCCAGAAAACCTTCCTCTTAAGAAACTTTCTTTTCTTTGGCAAGGTTTTTATTCTGGCTTCAAACTTTGGTGTTTGACCTTTTGAAACTTCTTCTCTGTTGGTTCTCTCTCAAAATTATTTTTGGGAGTCTAATCTTTTTCTTTTAAAAAGAAACTCCATGAAATTTGGGATTTTCATATCTTGGAACCACCATGACTTGGCATTCTTGCCCATGTGGTAAAACCCCTCCAAAACCTCCCCTACAACTTGTGATCAACCTAAATTCTCTGTCCCAACTAATCCAAACTGGTTTTGCATTTTTATTCCAATTATTTTTCCCTCAATTCAATTCTGAAAATTATTTGGAGCCTGAGAGATTTTCAAAGCAAGTGCCCTATTGCATTTGAGTTTTGACCTCAAACCAATTCTCCTGGATTGTCCTTTGAACCCACAACCCAGAACCATCTTGATCCACTCCTCCTCTTTTCAAATTTTTCAAAATTCAGTCTCTGCAAGTTTGGACCAGATTTGCCAAATTTGGTGAAATTCATATCTACACTCCTCCAAAAATTCCACCAAAATTCAAGCAGCCTATTTGAGCAAGGAGAAGCCACTCCACCAAAAATCAGCTCAAGGAAAAATCACCAGAGGCCTTTTTCATTCGGTCGAACACCTTGTGGGCACTGTTACTGCTCATAGTTCAGAAAATTCAGTTTCAGTGTCATCTTCCGTCCGTCAGTTTCAGTCACGCGGCCACAGTGCCCTTGGCACGTTCCTCGCCGCCGATTCCTCTTGTCCGAAGCTGCACACGCGTGCGTGGAGCCTTCCTGGCGTCGGTAGCGCGCTGGCTCGCCCTCGCCGGCGTCTTCTGCGGCGTCGGGACCTCCCGTGGCGGCCGACAGGAGGCACACCACGGCAGAACGCCGTTCCGCGCCGCCCATCGCTCCCTGGCTCTCCGCGTGGCCTCATGCACGCCAGCGCACGCCCGTAGCACAGCCACCGTGGCCGGCAAGCACGGAACGCGCTCTCCGCCGCCGACGGGCCCGCACCATCACCGTTCCGTCAAGCTCGCCCTTAACACCCAAACCCCGGCCAGTTCAACACCAAAACGGACCCGTTGGACCTCCGTGATGATGCTCGACCCCCTAACCACCCCGACCGAGCACTGCGCCACCGTAATCACTCGCCGGTGATCCTCGTTCACGGCAACTGCCTCAGACCGCCTATATAAAGGGGTCCCGAGCTCACTCTCGTGCACGCAACACCTCCACTACTCACCAACACCCCGCCAGGCCACTAGGGGGACCTCGAGGAGGTCTCCTCCCCCAGCTCCGGCCGCCTCGCCCCGCCTCGGCCTCCAGCTCGATTCACTTCGCCCTCTCCGACGAGCTCCATCCACGCCCGAACCACCGTCCGCCGGAGTTGAGACCGCCGTCGACGTGCTGCTCACCGGCGACCAACACCACCACCCACCGTTGCGGAAGGACACGGTGAGCACATTGGTAACCTCTGATCCCCATGCCTCGCCGTAGATCGCCGCCGGCGACCACAGCAGCTCTCGGGCGCCGACGAGCCTCGTCCCTCCCATTTGAAAATTTAAACATGACAAGTGGGACCCGCTGTCAGCCTCTCTGTCCTTTCTAAACGAAGCGTTATCTGAAAACGCCTTCTGCCAAATACGTTTTCTCTTCGGGCTGGCGTAATCGCTACCGAAGCGTTTTCTGCTTTTATAAACTAGCCCCTGGAAATCTTCTGTTTCATTACAGATAAGTCCCTGGACAAAAACCATTATAACTTTTAATCAGAAAAGTATTTTTGATTGATTCTTTTTATGTTCTCTTTAAAATTTTGTCTAGTTTTTTATAAGATTTATTTGAAAAATATTTGGTTTACCTTCTGTGCTCTCCTTGGTATTTACGTTAGCGCATATATCTTCTTTAAACGTAGATACCGAAGGAGGTGACGGAGCCGCGAACTTCACCGAGCTAGGCTCCGACTACTCTGAACCAGGCAAGCATGTTTGAACTTTTGATATGATGAGTGTCTTGGCATGTTTTGCATTTAGTTAGTTTCATGGCATGCCGGTGAGTATACCGATGAACGTTATTTTATGTGATAATGAGGTAAGTAAGTTCGATGATCCATACGTGGATGAATGTGAATATGAATGGCCATGTGTTGGCATGAGGATGGGTACGACGGCAGTGTTGTAGCATGCCAGTCTTACGCCAGACTATGTGACTTCAGTGTCAAACCATATCGGTCCAGTACCTATCATTTTCTTCCTTGTACTACCACATGTTTTCCGCAAGGAATATGGTTTAGTAAGTTCCAAACCGCTTTCATGGTACACACCAAAGAGGAGAGGCCGTGATGATGGTTCCATGGCCCTGGATTAAAGCCAGTCATCCGGTCAGGGGGCATGGGTGTTTCCGGTTGGGACCGAGAGGGGGGCACCCCTTAGAGCGCGCGTATATAAATTTGATCCCATGGTATTCGAGATTGTGATCTCCCCGTCTCAAAAGTTTTTCTTGGACGATGACTAGGGTGATTCCTAGCATCGAGAGGTAGGATGGGTGTGTACCGGTTAGCTGTGTTTTCTTCTGAAATACCGTCAACGGAACTAGTCCTTCGTGACTACGGAAATCCGTTGACTGTGGGAAAAAATTTGTACAAACTCTGCAGAGTCATATATTCCTCCAAATCATCTCTTCCATGTCAAGTTTCGTTCCTTCTTATCCTAATCAATTGTCAGCTTTGATGACAGAGACTCCAGTGAATCGCATGAGTGCTAAGTCCGGTTAAATGATCACTCCTGTGGATGGACTAACCCGTTTGTTTTCATGAATTGAATGTTTATTATGAGTATTATTTACTTGTGAATAAAAGCCCTTTATGTGATGTCGCTCAGACGTCCGACTGTGGCATTTCTTTTTAAAGCCCTTTCCGCGATGTCGCTCAGACGTCCGACTGTGGCATTTCTTTTAAAGCCCTTTACGTGATGTCGCTCAGACGTCCGACTGTGGCATTTCTTTTTAAAGCCCTTTCTGCGATGTCGCTTAGACGTCCGACTGTGGCATTTCTTTTAAAGCCCTTTATGTGATGTCGCTCAGACGTCCGACTGTGGCATTTCTTTTAAAGCCCCTTTATGTGATGTCGCTCAGACGTCCGACTGTGGCATTTCTTTTAAAGCCCTTTCTGCGATGTCGCTCAGACGTCCGACTGTGGCATCATTTCCTTATTTTTATTTGTTCACCTTTCGAGGCGTCGCTTCAGACACCCGATCGGTCCTTATTTATGTTCTGTGGAATTTCAGGCGGACTACCGCCGTTTTCCCTTTTTACTTACCCGTTATGCCAATTTTAGTTATTGTGCATTAAGGAATTAATCATGTTGCATCCATGCATGCATTTGTTATATCTTACGTCCGAACTGTCTTGCGAGTACTTTCAAAGTACTCACTGGCTTGTTGATTTGGCCAGATGCTGACGAAGGCGATCTCATGGATGAAGAGTTCGATAGCGAGCCCGACACTTAGAGGAGTCCCAGTCAGCCTCGTGCGACCCTGGATTTGGCCACTGTTTTATATCCGCTTCCGCTACCAAATAAATTCATCGAGCCTCTCCTCGACGCTCGATGAGATGACAGACGTAGAGTCTTGTATTTCTCTCCCCGCTGTGTTTTTCCACCACCAGCCTATCCTTGAGTCAGTAGTATGTCTCCACACCACTGTGTTCTGTCCGCCATTATGTAATAATTCGGTTGAGCAACCGTAGTTCGATCCTGTAATATATTTTATGCTACTAGCTTATTGTATCAAGAATTTGTCTGCCAGTGTGGAGGATTTCTCTCATACTGGACTTAAAAGATTGGCTTTTCAATAAATATTTTTATTGGAAAACCGGTCGTGACAGTTGTCGCACCATTTCGACCGAGAAGCCACCTGGGAGCGTGAGGATCACCTCCGTTCCGAATATCCGGAGTTCTTTCAGTCCTTGATCTCGGGTCGAGATCCTCTTGTAGAGGTGGAGAGTTATAACGCCCCGGATGTAACATTCCATATTTGTAATGCCAACTCTTGCCATTTCTGGCTATGTGATATGATATTTACTTCATGGTTGGGTTTCTGTCTTCATTTTGAATTTTGTTCATGTCATGCATCTCATCTCATGTGATCATGTGCATCTCATTTGCATTCGTGTTCGTCTCATGCATCCGATCATTTTCCCCGTTGTCTGTTTCGCAATCTGACACTCCCACATGCACCCGGTGCACCCCTCAAATCTCGTTTCGTGAGTGGGAGAAAACATTATCAGAATGGGTCGAGATTTGTCGAGTGGCCTTGGTACATCACTGGTAGGCCGCATGTCAAATTTCGTTCCATTTGGAGGTCGCTTGATGCCCAAATGGTTTACTGGGTAACCGCAAAAGCCCCTCTCTCTTTGCAGCCTAACACCCCTCCAAAACAGCCCACTAACCCATCTAAACACCCTCCATGCTCTCTGTCATTTGATCATGATCGTGTGGGCGAAAACCGCACCTCATTTGGACACTCCTAGCTCCCCCTACCTATAAATATGCCCCCTCCTCAAAATCCAGATCAAACCCTAGTCCACCATCTCCTCGCGCCGCCGGACGCATCCGGGCGACGCCGCACACGTTTGTGCCGCCGCCCTAAGCCAACCAAACGCCGCCGCATGTCGACTCCGGCCTCTCCACCACCGCCGGCCAGCCTGCCCGAGTCGGGCCCGCCCGGGCCCAAAGCTCCCCGCCGCTCGCCCGCATGTCCCGTGCCTTCGCGTCGCCGCCCTTCGCCTCACCACCGTGCCGAACCCCGCCGCTGTTGGAGCTTCCCCGCCATTGACCGCCGGTACCGCACCGCCCGAGCTCGCCTCCCGCTGCCGCCGGCCACCGCGCCTTTGAACTCCGCTCGATCCGGCCCCTAGACGCCAGATCTACTCACCCTACCTCGCCGGCTTCTCCCCGTTTGACTCTGGCTGCCGTCCCCCTTGTCTCCGATGACATCCCCGACGAGCCTCATAATCCGCGCCGAAATGCTAGATCCGAGGATATATCTTTTTGTCTAAGTCCCTAGAATTTCATATTATGTACCCACGTTCATCATGCCATATCTCCATGTCCGTAGCTCCAAATTGTGCATATGATATATCAAAATGTTCGTCTCATGATGCTCTTCATGTTAGTGTAATCTTCGTGCATGTTACTATCCATATTGATGCCCTAATCTTCGTTGTAAAAGTGCTATATGATGTTGTGTGCTGGAATTTATCATAACTTGTTGATTTGTCATTTTCATTGCATTTTGTGTGTGCATCCTATGAGCATGATGTCTACATGTTTTAGGAGCTCCTCCATGCCATCTTTATAGTGGTGCAAGCCTTGTATTTTTTGAGCTTTCCGTTGACTAGCACAAGCATGCAAAGTAGGCTATGTGATGTTGCTGATTTCAGACACTTAGTCTTTTCCTGTTACATTTTGATGCCATGTTGTCTTGTTGCTACCAGTAGATCCATGCACGGTTTGAGATATTTCAGTAAGAGTGTTTTCAAGATGTGGTATTTCTCTATCCATTCATGCCTCTGGTTGTAATTATGGAGTAGTGTAGCATGTCCTTTCCATGCTCTACTTTTGCTAAATATTGTTCCTGGCAGATTGTCAACATGAAGTTCAATTTTGCCATGGGTGTTGCTAGTGATACATGTACCCTATGAACTTGCTCATGCCATATTTAGCTTCACGTATGTGTCTACTTACTGTTGGCTACCTTGTGATGCCATGAAATGCTTTGTGGTGTGGCATGAGCTTGCAAAGTTGCTATCATGAATCTGTTTCTGCCATGCTCTATTTTTTCTTCTAAGTCTGAAACTGATCATATCATTTGCCATGTTTGCATGGATGCTACCATCTTGTCTATGCATTTTTGTTAAAGTTCAGTAAGAGAGTTTTGTTCTTTGCCTTTGGTACTAGCATGACATGCCTTTGTTTGCCATGATATGTTCCTGTAGCATGTTGTTTACTAGCTCTAAACATTGCTACCTGATGCTGTTTTTGACATGTTTAGTATTTTCTCCAAGTCTATGAAGCTGATATCAGTTGCATCTTTGCCATGCTATTTTAAGCTTTCTATAGTGAGTTCTAGGAGGAGTCCAGTGTTCATGATTTGTAGAGCTTCACCTGTACGTTGCGGCCATGTGCTTTCTTGCTATGTTGGAGTGATGTAGCATAGTCTCATGATGCATCTTAAGTGCTAGGATGCTGTTAAGCGCATGTTTGCATTTTTCTTGTTTTGCTTGTCATTTGCAAACCGTGTATCCATTTCCGATGAACCTTATATCAATTTCGACCGAAATCACCCCATCTTTCCAGCGGCATGCTTGGTCTGCCAAGTTGATGCCTTGATAATCCTTTCCCTTATGGACTACTCATATGCATTGCACATCATACCTTGTATCCCATGCCATGTCTTGCATCATGTTGCTTGTGCATTACACCATGATTGATTGTTGTTTCCGTTGCTTGTGTTCTTGATTTGGGTAGAGCCGGGACACGAGTACGTGAACGAGGAACCTGTTGAGTACATTTACGAGGAGCAAGCTTTCGACAACTCTAAGAACTTTGTAGACAAGATGATCATTACCCTCGATATCGCTTCTATATTTGCTTGCTAGTTGTTCGTTCTATCGCTATGTCGCGCTACCTACCACTTGTTTATCATGCCTCCCAAATTGCCATGTCAAGCCTCTAACCCACCTTATTAGCAAACCGTTGTTTGTCTAAGTTACTGCTTTTGCTCAGCCCCTCTTATAGCGTTGCTAGTTGCAGGTGTAGAGCAGGTTGTTCCATGTTGGAACATGGATATGTTGGGATATCACAATATCTCTTATTTAATTAATGCATCTATATACTTGGCAAAGGGTGGAAGGCTTGGCCTTTCGCTTGATGTTTTATTCCACTCTTGCCGCCTTAGTTTCCGTCATACCGGTGTTATGTTCCTTGATTTTGCGTTTCTTACGCGGTTGGGGTTATGGAAACCCCTTGATAGTTCGCTCTGAATAAAACTCCTCCAGCAAGGCCCAACCTTGGTTTTAACATTTGCCTACTAACAACCTAAATTTTTTCCCAGGGAGTAATTAATCCGAGGATCATCTTTATTCAACCCCCCCTGGCTAGTGTTCCTCTGAGTGCTCGTCCATCCTGAGCGATGTCTGGCGCTCCCTGGGCAACCATGGTCTCAGCCAACCCGACGTCTTGCCCATCCGGTGTGCCCTGAGAACGAGATATGTGCGACTCCTATTGGGGTTTGTCGGCACATCGGGCGGTCTTGCTGGTCTTGTTTTACCATTGCCGAAATGTCTTGTAATCGGGATTCTGAGACTGATCGGGTCTTTTCGGGAGAAGGAATATCCTTGATTGATCATGAGAGCTTGTAATGGGCTAAGTTGGGACACCCTACAGGGTATAAACTTTGAAGAGCCGTGCCCATGGTTAATTTGTTAATATCCGGTTGTAGAGAACTTGACACTTGACTTAATTAAAATGCATCAACCATGTGTGTCTAGGAAGTGAACACGGTTTGGGTTATGTATGATCATAAGTTGTTCAGGATCACTTCTTGATCACTTTTAGTTTCACGACTTTTGCATAGTTTCTCATCTTACTCTTGTACTCGTGTGTTAGCTACCATTTTCCTTAGCGCATGCCGCAACTCGGCCTCATAACCTCATCCTACCCATAAGCTTAAATAGACTTGATCTCATGAGTTTTGAGATTGCTGAGTCCTCGTGACTCACAGATGCTACCAAAATAGTTGCAAGTGCCGATGATGCCAGTGCAGGTGATGCTAGGGAACTCAAGTGGGAGTTCGAGGACCTTGGTAGTTACTATGTTTCATTTACTAATGATCAGTAGTGGAGTCTAGTTGGGACGATCGGGGATCTAGCATTTGGGGTTATCTTCTTTTCTTTTGGGTTTGTCCGTGGTCGGACTATGAGTGCTCTGAATGATGTATGAATTATTTGATCATTGTATCACGTGGCGAGTGTAAGCCAACTCCATTTATCCCTTGCATGTTCATTACATGGGATTGTGTGAAGATGACCCTTCTTGCAACAAAACCAACATGCGGTTATGCCTCTAAGTCATGCCTCGACACGTGGGAGGTATAGCCGCATCTTGGGCGTTACATAACAGGACCCCGTGGTAGTATGTGCGGTTGTCGCTGGATGAACAAGACCCCGAGGAGGCCTCCACACCCTAGCCGGTTGGGGTGGATGAACAGGACCCCATGGTGGTTCTATGAACAGTAGCCGGTGGAGCTTGGGGGACGACGGTGCATAACAGTGCCCCGTGGAGGCTAGAGCTAGATGTAATAGACGGTGGATGAATAGTAGCCTATGGAGTCTAGTTTTGGGGTACACCACACCCCTCATAGTGAACAGGGCCCCAATTTGACCGTATGTAGGCGCTCCAATTGAAGTATGTTTCTTCTGTTTTGCGGTATGCCAGATCCCTCCCGAACAACACGACCCCGTTTCGACTGTAGGCACTTGAATCAAAGTCCATTTCCTCTGTTTTGTGGTACGGTAGACCCCTCTAGATGAATAGGATCCCGTTTCGACCATAGGCGATCGAACAGAAGGTCATTTCCTCCGTTCTGCAGTACGTCAGGCCCCATTTTGGTTGTTCCATCCAAGTCGGTTGGATCCCGATGAACAGGACGCGTTCCATTGCCTCCCAATGAACACGCCACTGTTTCTCTAAACCCCATCGTATTACCCTTAATGGCAACAATACAAATACATGTCTTTTCCCTTTCAGTCACTTGGATATAGAGCACCGCAAGATTGAAACTCCTATAGAGCACCTCTCCACTGAAGATAAATCAATCTAGTTGGCCAAACCAAATGGATAGATTAGAGAGAAATAAAAATCTATGAAAATCATGCATAATAAAGTTCAGAAAAGACTCTATTACTTCTCATGAATATTTAGATCATAAACCCACATTCATCATATCCCAACAAACACACCGCAAAAGAAGATTACATCGGATAGAACTCCACAAACACCGAGGAGAACATTGTAGTGAAGATCAAAGAGAGGGAAGAAGCCATCTAGATACTATCTATGGACTCGTAGGTTTGTGGTAAACTACTCACACATCATTTAAAGGCAGCAAGGATTATGTAGAAGCCCTCCGTAATCCATTCTGCATCTAGTGGAGTACCGGAAAAGGCCTCCAAATGGGATCACAAAAGAATATAAGCTTACGGCAATGAAAAAAGTGTTTCGGGTGGCTCTCTATTGGTTTTCCAATATTTGGGAATTTATATAAGTTGAAATAGGTTAGACGGAGCCTCGAAAGGCCCACAAGGCAACAGGCTGCGCACCCTTGGGCGCGCCCTGTTGCCTTGTCGTCTCCTAGTTCGTCATCTGGTCTCCTCCCAAAGCTTCTAGGGTCTCTCTTGTCCAGAAAAAAAATCATCAAAAATTTTCATAGCGTTTGGACTCCATTTGTTACTGATTTCCTAGAAACCCAAAAATAAGCAGAAAATAGGAACTAGCATTAGGCACTAGGTTAGTTCCCAAAGATGGTATAAAATAGTTTACAAATGCAAATACAACATCCAAGATTGATTATATCATAGCATGGAACAATACAAAATTATATATATATTGAATAAGTATCATAGTGGCATACATATCGTAAGTGAACCAAAACCTTCTTGTTATTTCGGCTTAAACAACTTTGTTGCTTATGATTCGGATTTATATTTATGTTTCTCGAGGATTGTCGGGGATGTGTAGCGACATATATTAGGGGGTGGCTAATCATGGAGAGGGACAAGAGTACGTCGCTAGGCTCTAGAAGCGGGAGTGAGCAAGACCGCATACGCCTGCGAATCTTATCCAGGTTCGGGGCTCTCTGCAGAGATGACACCCGTAGTCCTACTCTGCGGGGTCTCCGCATGATGACTATAGTCAATAGATGTTGTTCGGCTAGAGGAGGAATAAGGGCAAGGTTAGCTCTACTCTCTCTATATGGGTGTGTGTAATCTCTAAGGTTATGAACCCATTGCATGGGGGAAGTCTGGGGGGTTTATATAGGCCTACCCACCAGGGGTACAACGGTAATCCAGCTGGGTGTAGGACCTGGCCGTCAGTGTCTTTGGGCGCTAGCTTCTCCACCGGCTATTGGGGCCCACCTCTTGGTGGGTCTCGCCGGCTGTCGTGCACTCGGCGACAGGCCATGCCCGCCGCTTGCGGGTCTTGCTGATCGCTTCGCACAGTAGCCTTGCTACCGATGATGGATGCTTTGTCGGGGAGAGCGAGGCTACAGTCCCATCGCCTGGCGGGCGTTCACTATACCCACAACCTGTCTCTCATGATTAATGGAGCACAGACTTTGAGGGGAGGGTGGGCCACCTGCTAGGAGCACGGACAGGTAGGGCCCGCTGTTTGTAGGCCTTACCAACCGCCCACCATGGGAGCGTAGCTCCCTATATAGTAGTTGGTGTCACGGGCAACGTGGCTATAGTACCCCTCCAGGTGAGGGGCGTCCGCTTGGTACGCCCGTACTGTAGTTGTGCTCGGCACCAGATTCGTGGGTGGCAGGCCGCATGATAACCCACAAGTATAGGGGATCTTAACCATTTTCGAGGGTAGTGTATTCAACCCAAATTTACTGATTCGACACAAGAGAAGCCAAAGAATATTCTCAAGTATTAGCAGTTGAGTTGTCAATACAACCACACCTAAAAGAATTAATATCTGCAGAAAAGTAGTATGGAAGTAACGTTATCGGTGGCAAAAGTAATGGTAGCAGTTTCTGTAGCAATCGTAGAAGTGGCAATGGAAATGTAACTAAGCAAAGATCAATATGTGAAAAGCTCGTAGGCAATGGATCAATGATGGATAATTATGTCATATGTGATTCCTCATGCAACAGTTATAACATAGGGTGACACAGAACTAGCTCCAGTTCATCAGTGTAATGTAGGCATGTATGTCAAATATAGTCATGCATGCTTATGGAAAAGAACTTGCATGACATCTTTTGTCCTACCCTCCCGTGGCAGTGGGGTCCTATTGGAAACTAAGGGATATTAAGGCCTCCTTTTAATAGAGTACCGGACCAAAGCATTAACACTTAGTGAATACATGAACTCCTCAAAATACGGTCAACACCGGGAGTGGTCCTGATTATTGTCACTTCGGGGTTGCCGAATCATAACACATAGTAGGTGACTATTGACTTGCAAGATAGGATCAAGAACTCACATATATTCATGAAAACATAATAGGTTCAGAAAATCATGGCACTCGGGCCCTAGTGACAAGCATTAAGCCTAGCAAAGTCATAGAAACATCAATCGTAGAACATAATGGATACTAGGGATCAAACCCTAACAAAACGAACTCGCTTACATGATAAATTCTTGATAACCCACAAGTATATGGGATTGCAACAGTTTCCGATAAGTAGAAGTGTCGAACCCAATGAGGAGCTAAAGGCAGAACAAATATTCCCTCAAGTTCTATCGACCACCGATATAAATTTACGCACGCTTGATGTTCGCTTTACCTAGAACAAGTATGAAACTAGAAGTACTTTGTAGGTGTTGTTGGCTAGGTTTGCAAGATAATAAAGAGCAAGTAAATAAATGGTAGGGGCTGTTGTAAGTAAAGAAGCAATAAAGTAAATGTAGCGAGTGTGGAAAAGTGGTGGTAGGAGTTGCGAAATTGTCCCTAAGCAATTGACTACTTTACTAGACCGATAGCAAGTATTATGTGGGACAGGCCACTGCTAGCATGTCATCCCTGACTTGGAATTCTATGCACTTATGATTGGAACTATTATCAAGCATCCGCAACAACTAACGTTCATTAAGGTAAAACCCAACCATAGCATTAAGATATATTGGTCCCCCTTCAATCCCTTATGAATCAATTTCTATGCTAGGTTGAAGCTTCTATCACTCTTGCCCTCCAATACATAGTCCTATCAACATACAACTAACCCTAGGGTGTGATCCATGCGTGCACTCATATGATGGGCACCAAAGGACAGCAACATAACCACAAGAAAATTAAATCAATCATAGCAATTCATCAACCACCGATAGGACAACAAAAATCTACTCAGACATCATAGGATGGCAACACATCATTGGATAATAATATGAAGCTTAAAGCACCATGTTCAAGTAGTGGGTACAGCGGGTTGCGGGAGAGTGGACCGCTGTAGATAGAGGGGGGAAGGTTATGGAGATGTTGGTGAAGATGGCGGAGGTGTTGGTGTTGATCGCGGTAATGATGATGATGGCCACGGCAGCGTTCCGGCGCCACCGGAAGAGAAGGGGAGAGGGGGGCCCTTTGTCTTCTTCTTCCTTCACCTCCTCCCTAGATGGGAGAAGGGTTTCCCCTCTGGTCCTTGGCCTCCATGGTATGGGAGGGGCGAGAGCCCCTCTGATATTGGATCTGTCTCTCTGTCTCTCTCTGTTTCTCCGGTCTCCTCTGTTGCCCTTCCACCGTTTCGTATATATATGGAGATCCACAACTCCGATTCGACCGAAACCTTCGCCGTGATTTTTTTACCAAAATTATCTTTCTTGCGGCCGAAGAAGGGCATCAACCGCCTTATGGGTGGCCCACGAGGGTCAGGGGCGCACCCAGGGGGGCAGGCGTGCGCCCTGCCTCATGGCCACCTTGGGCACCGTCTCGCGTGGATTTTTCTTCCGGAATTTTCCAAATATTCCAAAAATAAGCTCCATCCATTTTTATCCCGTTTGGATTCCGTTTGATATGGATATTCTGCGAACCCTAAAACATGCAACAAACAGGAACTGCCACTGGGCACTGGATCAATATGTCAGTCCCAAAAATAGTATAAAAAGTTGCCAAAAGTATATGAAAGTTGTATAATATTGGCATGGAACAATCAAATATTATAGATACGATAGAGACGTATCATAAATCTCATCCAACCATCACCGTCCAGCAGGCCTACGATGAGATTAGTCACGCACGGCGGTGAGCATCGTGAAATTGGTGATGGAGGAAGGTTGGTGATGATGATGGCAACGGATTGCCCTATCCAGAGCCCCGAATGGACTCCAGATCAGCCGTCCCGAGGAAGATTAGGTCTTGGAGGTGGCTCCATGTCGTAAAACATGATGAATCCTTCTCTCTGATTTTTTTCTCCCCAAAAGAGAATATATGGAGTTGGGGTTGAGGTCAGTGTAGTCCCAGGGGGCACACGAGGCAAGGGGCGTGCCCCAGGGGGGGCGCCCAGCACCCTCGTGGACAGGGTGTGGTCCCCCTGATGCTGATTCTTTCGCCAGTATTTTTTATTAATTCCAAAACATGTCTCCGTGGATTTTCAGGTCATTCTAAGAACTTTTATTTCTGCACAAAAATAACACCATGGCAATTCTGCTAAAAACAACGATAGTCCGGGTTAGTACCATTAAAATCATGCAAGCTAGAGTCCAAAACAAGGGCAAAAGTGTTTGGAAAAGTAGATATGTTTGAGACGTATCAACTCCCCCAAGCTTAAACCTTTGCTTGTCCTCAAGCAATTCTGTTGACAAACTGAAAGTTATAAAGAAAAACTTTTACGAACTCTTTTTGATCTTGTTGTTGCAAATATGTAAAGCCAGCATTCAAGTTTTCAACAAAGATTATGAACTAACCATATTCACAGTAACATTTAGGTCTCATGTTTACTCATATCAATGGCATAATCAACTAGTGAGCAATAATAATAAATCTCGGATGACAACACTTTCTCAAAACAATCATAACATGATATAATAAGATGGTATCTCGCTAGCCCTTTATGAGACCGCAAAACATAAATGCGAAGCACCCCTGAAGATCAAGGACTGACTAGACATTGTAATTCATGGTAAAAGAGATCCAGTCACAAGCATACTCCATATAAATTAATAGCAATGCATGAGAATGACAGGGGTGCTCTCCAACTAGTGCTTTTTAATAAGAGGATGATGACTCAACATAAAAGTAAATAGATGCGCCCTTTGTAGAGGTGTCGGCGTCCTGGGAACGGGGGTCCCCAGACTTGCCTGCCTGTGGCCCACGGCGTGGCTGCACTGGCGGCCCCGTATGGCCCATCTTCACCAGCAAACACTCAAGACCCTCATGTGGGGCCGAGCCTCGCGAGGCGGAAGACGCAAGACCTCCTCGGGAGCGGCCTCACCAGGCTGGCTCGCGAGGGGCAGAGAGATCAATGCAAGGGGCACCTCGCGAGGTCCCTGTGAGGCAAGCCATGACGACAAAGGCTAGGCGGGCACCAGGCGGGCGCCAACGCGAGCAGTGTCCTTGTTTCCTCTTTGGAGCTAAAGGGACAGGCGTAGGCGAGGAGTCCCGAGGCATCAGGCAAAGGTTTCCATATCGGTGCAACAAGACCAAGACCAGCATGACGACAGGATGGAGGTCACAATGGAGCCCAGGCCAGCGTCACCACCAGAGCCTTTGGCAGGCTAAGACCACCTTTTGTCAGGATAGCATGTACTAGTTGTCCCCCTTCAAATTGGCCGTTGTGGGATCCCTTCCCGCCTAATGTTTGGGAAGAGGACTCGGGCCTCTATATATAGGACTAGCCACCACAGTAGGGAGGCATCTAATCTGAAACAAGACCCATTCCACCAAGGCCACCACACAAGCTGATCGAGCTCAAGAACACCTCTCCTCAGGAGGCTCTTCATCCCTTGTACTTGTTCATCCTCAGCACAAGAGGCAATCCACCACACCACACTGGAGTAGGGTATTACACCACAACGGTGGCCCGAACCAGTATAAATGTTGTGTCCCTTTGTTGTGAGTTCGACGCTCTTAGCTCTAAGATTGTGGTGAGAGCATGAGCTGGGGGGGAGATCTTCGTGCACACCCCAGAGTTCGAACCTCAAGGGTTTTGCCGGAACCCGAAATCTGACATGTCGCGTGCTAGGTAGGGGTGCGCTGAAGCCTTCCTCCCGCCGATCCGCGTTCCACCACTCCACCGCACCCATGTCATACGCGCGTCGAGCACGCACCGAGCGCCAGGCCACGCTCGCCACCCGTGCCGCTCCGACAGCCCTTGTAGGCGGGCCTCCCCGTCGTTCTCCATCTCCTGTTGCTGACGCTGCTACCGGCCCGGTAGGAAACGAGTAGCAACCATCATCACTGCACCCCTCCGTGCGGCGGGACGACCGAACCGCCACCCTGTCGCTGACCCCGACCGGCTCATCATCTCACGCTCGCCGCGCACCCACGGACGCACAGGCTGCGCTGCTCATGGCATGCGAGCACCTACGCTACCGCCCGGTCGACGACCTCTACAAGGACTAGTTAGACCGCATCGCCGAGCTCATTAGCGCCACCGGGGGCACCCCTTCACCATACCTCTCGCTACCTTGCCCACCTCCAGCCGCGGGCGATGTAGCTCAAGGAGCGCCTCCGCATCAAGACGGCACCCTCACGCCGAGATGGGAAGCTCAGTGGTGCGCCACCTCCCCCTCCGCGTCAAGACGGAGTCCTCGCCGCAAGAAGCGTGGTCCCGTGGCGTGATCCGCCACGCCATGTGCCCGCGCACGAAGAAGGAAGCTGCCAAGAGGTTCCCCGGCCGCAAGAAAATTCTCCAGCGCTTCCGGCACCACCACGACAAGACCGCGTGCCGCCTATAGCGGTGGTGCGCGAACATCCAGGGCAGGCTCCGCCCCTACAAATGGCCCTGGTGGCCATCGCAGGATGCCGCGCCTTGGCCCCCAAGCTACGCACCGGATCTGCCTCCGCGCTACGACAGCACCCTCGACCCCGCGGAGTTGCTGCAGCTCTATGAGCTGAGCATCGAGGTGGCCAACGGTGACGAAAAGGTCATGGCGAACTGGTTTGCCATGGCTCTCAAGGTTGGCGCTCACTCGTGGCTCCTGAACTTGCCGCGGGATCAATCTCCTCCTGGGGTGAGATGTGCAACCACTTCATCGCCAACTTCCAGGGCATGCGCGACCGCCATTCGGCCACGGGTGACCTACACCGCATCAAGCAACAGCCGGGAGAGACCCTGCATAAGTACATCCAGCGCTTCAACAACGTTCATCTCAAGATCCCCAAGGTGACGGACAAGGCCATCATCTCAGCATTTTCCGATGGCGTCCGCGACATCAAGATGAAGGATGAGCTCGCCATCCATGAGGAGCTATGCACGACTCTAGAGTTGTTCAACATAGCAACCAAGTGTGCAAGAGCTGAGGAGGGGTGTCTCTCCCTCCTCGAGCTCCCTGTTGCGGACCCAGAGGAGAAGAAGGACAAGGTCAAGGACGTGAAGCACAAGGGAGTAGCCGTACTCGCAGCAGAGCCAGACACGAAAAGCGGTCGGGACCACCCAGAGCCGTCCAAGGGCAGCTGTCCGTTTTGTGCCTTCCACAACGTGCACAACCACAACACCAACGATTGTCAAGAGCTTAGGGCCATCCGAGATGGTTGCTTAGGTCGACGCTCCAAGCGCAATGACCGGGGCTATGGCCGAGGAGGTGGACAAGGTGGAGGATGCTGGGACGACAGTGGCCCCTGCCAGGAGTGGCGTGACCGGCCTCGTGAGGACAACTGGCAGGAGCAGCCTCGTGAGGCCGCCTGGCGCGACCAGCCTCGCGAGGACCGTCCTCAGGGAAATCCTGGCCTCCCTCCGCTGCCGCCACCGCCAAGAAGGAACGACGACCACCATCAGGATGAGGGGGATGGGGGATTCCAGGAACCTAGCACCATCGCTTGCATATTGGGTGGAGCTCATGCCCCAGCGTCTCAGCGTATCTTCAAGCAGTTTTCTCACGAGGTGAACGCAGCCTTTCCTAGGCTTGAGGCCACGCGCCCGCTCAGG
The DNA here is from genome assembly GCF_018294505.1 of Triticum aestivum. Classification (NCBI taxonomy): domain Eukaryota; kingdom Viridiplantae; phylum Streptophyta; class Magnoliopsida; order Poales; family Poaceae; genus Triticum; species Triticum aestivum. The sequence continues at coordinate 157,557,279 of NC_057812.1, read as the reverse complement.
TGGTCCAAGCATGCCATTATCTTCAACTCGGCGGACCAGCTCAAATGCGCGGCAACCGTCGGCGTCCTCCCGATGCTCTATTCACCCATCTTCAGCAATTTCCAAGTCACCAAGACCCTCATCGACGGTGGCGCGGGGCTCAGTGTCCTGTCCGTCGAGACGTTCGACAGCCTTCAAATGCACCATCATCAGCTGCAGCCCACCAAGCCCTTCTCAGGAGTGACTGAGGGCTCCACCACCCCGATACAACAGGCCTGCCTCCCTATCACCTTCAGACAGCACGCCAACTACCGCACCGAGCTCATTGACTTTGACGTTGCTCACATCGGTTTGCCGTACAATGCCATCCTCGGGTACCCAGCATTAGCCAAATTCATTGCAGTGACCCACCATGGCTACAACGTCCTCAAGATGCCAGGAAACGGCGGGATCATCACAGTCCCCTACGAAGAAAGAGATGCGGTGTGCTCCCTCGAGCACGCCTTCCAAGCCACAGCAATCGAAGATCCTGATAGCGAGGGCATGCAGTACCCTCCTGAGGCCACCCCCAAGAAGAAGAACCAACTACTCCGCATAGGGCCTCAGAGGAGCGGAGCCTCTAGCGGTGCCACATCTGGATCGACGCCACACCTGGGTCACCTCCCTCCCTCAAATAGGAAGGCGAGCCCGGCGCCCTCCTCAGGCAGGGCTCGGGGGCTCTCTTTTGGAGGGCCTCAGACCTAGCCGACATCACGAGGGAGGCGCTCGGGCACCACGTGGAGGCATGCTTCGTGGTATGTTTCCATCAGGAGGGCATCGGGCGAGGAGCGCCCGGTGCTCAGGAGTTCATCGTCAAGGCCACCCAGGAGCTTCAGGAAGCAAGGGCTATACGCGGCGACTGCCGCCCACCTGGTGCAGCTTCCCACCAGGCGAGGGTGGCGAGCTGCACGTCTACATCGACATCCCAGGGCTCAACAGGGCCGCATATCGGGAGAACTTCTGGCCTTCGCGAGCTGGTCGGTGCGAGGGTCCTCCTCACAGCTACGTTCGCATACCGTTTGGCCTGCTGAGCATGGTAGCCGCCTTCCAGCGTAACCTACAGAGCAGCCTGGCAACCCAGGAGGGCAGGCATCACACGGTACTGGCGGAGATGGAGACGGTCCTCAGGGAGCCATCTGAGCCCCCAGAGCCTCCCGAGGCTTAGGGTCTTGGCGGGTCATGAGGAGCGTCTTCTTCAGCACACTCCTTCAGCGCACACCTTCAGCTACCCCCAACGCTCCTTCGACAACAAAACCAGCTGACATTTTCCATGTTCATTCAGCTGGGAGCGCCCCTCGGGCTGCATTATTCCCAGGTCACATGGGGCTGTCCCCGCAGCAAGTATCCTCTTGCATCTTTAGCTTACCTTACTGGGGGCGCCCCTCGAGCTACATCATCCTCAGGCCATTTGGGTCCGTGCAAGTGGCGTGTATCGTTCTCACATCTATCTAAGCTAGCTGGTTCCCATGCATGATTTATTTATAGTCATCCCTTGTTGATTGTCACTCGCCGCGGCTGCCCGCGTCATGGATCGTCCCTTCGCTCATCCCGCAACGGGGGCTGCCCATGCTGGCACGGCGCTTGTGCTTGGGTCCATCCCTGCAACGCTGACAAATCTGAGCGGTCGAGCTCTGGCTTGCGGCACGCCCACACACGTCACCTCACCAGACCCTCAGTGCCTTCATCTTCTTGCGGAGCGACCAATGGTAGACCGGCAATCGTAGTGGCAATTTGTGTCCCTCCTCGCGCTAACCTATAGGAACCTCCTGAGGACAACAGCAGGCGGTACCGTGGGCTCCCTCTTCTCCCATGCAATTCACTTGCGCGTTAAAAGGGGGGTTCCTGAGCATCGCGCCTCAGGAGCCCTTATTGGCTCTCCAGCCCTCACCCCTGGCCTTGACCACGGCAATGCGACCTGGCATTCCAGCGGCGGCTGAGCTCGCTCGAGGGTCGGGACCTAAGGATGTAGAGCACATAGAAGAGCGTGGAGAAGAGGGGGAGGCTCGCACAGGCCTAACCTAGCTACACTACGGCCGTCGGCGCACGAGTCTAGCGCTGCACAAGGAATCAAATCTAGACTGCCAAGATAAGTTTCGCACTCGGGTCGGTCGAGCGCTACGGCATAAGATTCCCACCTCTCCCAGCCCTGCTACGGCGACGTCGCCTCCCTTTCCCACCTTTAGGTAGCTTCTTGCACGCTAAAGGGGACCTCTTGAGCATCACGCCTCAGGAGCTCTTACTGGACCTCAGGCCGCTCACCTCCTGGCCTTGACCACAGCATCACGACCTCGCATACCAGCGACGCCTACAGCCTGCCTGGGGACCGGGACCTGTCGGCGTAGAGAACCAAGCAGACGTGGGGTTTGAAAGGGGAGACCGAGCCGAAACAGGACATGCGTTCGCAAATTTTCATAATGAGGATAATAGCAACAAAAGACATTACACACCCTTTACACGCCCCTGTGGGGTCCATCTTGATTCCTCATAGGGAAGAAAAGAAGGGAGTTTCTAGGGGCCCTATCTACACGCGCCAGCGCGGCCGACACCGTCATCAACAGTGGGCCACGGGAGGCCAGCGCCAACCCCATCTAGATCAGCGACAGCGGCGGCAGGACGTTTTGTCCTTGCTCCGGGCGTGGCGAGAGCTCAGGGGCAACATACTTGTCATTGCTCGTCTCCGGGGTCTCGTAGGGCTCAGGAGACTCGCTGGACTCCCAAGCGCCGCCGCGTGCTAGAGGAGCTGTTGGCGAAGCCAGCAACAGGCTCGGCGTTGGCCACTGCGCCGTCCCGACCACCCCCTCCTGGACAGCACTCCAGGCGGCGGCCTTCCTCGTCGAAGACTTTGAAGAACATCGTGGAGGGGCCATCGTACTTAAAATGGATGGCGAGGGCACCTTCTACACAGCAGACTCGAGCAACCTCGCCCCAGCCACCGGTCACGAAGATCTTGCCTGGGGAGACGGCTTCAACATCCGCTCCAGTCGTCGGGGCATCGAAGTCGGCGTGCTGCAGCCAAAGCTCGAGGGGGCCCCTCGGCGGCATCTCGGCGCAGAAGAACAGCGGAAAGCGAATCCAACTGCGTGGAGGCATCGCCCCCACATCACGAGTTTGTGTGAGGAGTCCGTGGAATGGGCTCCTGGGGTGACGGCGTGCGTCACCATGGTGCAGCGACCACGACCACGGCATGGGCGGCGCCGCTCACCGCCTCTCCCTCCTTGGCCCTTGGCTTGGGCATACAGAGGCAGCGCATACCCGGGAGGTGACCGCTCGCACCAAGGCCTCGACACCTCCGGCCTCACGACTACGTCGTGGCGGTGGGCCAACCTCTTCTTTGGCAGAAGCGCCCCAAGCTCGTCACGGGGGGTTTTCCCTTCTCTGCAGCCGATAACCTCCATATCGGCGCCATGAGTGTCGCTGCTAGCGATGAAGCAAGGGATAAGAAGCGAGCAGAGACAGAAGGGATGAGCAATGGGGGCTCCGCCCCTCCTCATTAATAGCAGGAGAAAGCCAACAGGCGATCCCCACGATCACAAGTAATGATAATTTTTCTCTGCATGCAGCAGGGACTCGTCAAGTCGGGCAGTTGCCAAGGCAACATGGGGAAGCGGAGACGCCCACGCCCCATCAATCACCATGCGTCAATCGAGGCTACAAGCTGTTGGGGCCCGTGGTGCTTCACACTGGCCCCTTGGCTTCGCCTTGAAGCCATGTCTGAGCGCGCCTTAGGCCTGGGGGTACTGTCGGCGTCCTAGGAACGGGGGTCCCCAGACTTGCCTGCCTGCGGCCCACGGCGTGGCTCCGCCAGCGGCCCCGTACGGCCCATCTTCACCAGCAAACACTCAAGAGCCTCGCGAGCGGCCAGGCCTCACGAGGCGGACAACACAAGTCCTCCTTGGGGGGGGGCACACTAGGCTGGCTCGCCAGGGGCGGAGAGATCAAGGCAAGGGGCACCTCATGAGGTCCCTGTGAGGCAAGCCATGACGACCAAGGCCAGGCGGGCACCAGCCATGCGCAGTGTCCACGTTTCCTCTTTGGTGCTAAAGGGACAGACGCAGGCGAGGAGTCCTAAGGCATCAGGCAAAGGTTTCCATATCGGTGCAACAAGACCAAGACCAGCAGGACGGCCGAACGGAGGTCACCGTGGAGCCCAGGCTAGCGTCACCACCAGAGCCTTTGCCAGGCGAACACCACCTTTCGTCAGGATAGCTTGTACTAGATGTCCCCCTTCAAATTGCCCATTGTGGGATCCCTTCCCGCCTAATGTTTGGGAAGAGGACCCGGGCCTCTATATATAGGACTAGCCACCACCGTAGGGAGGCATCTCAACAAAAACGAGACCCATTCCACCAAGGCCACCACACAAGCTGATCGAGCTCAAGAACACCTCTCATCAAGAGGCTGTTCATCCCTTGTACTTGTTCATCCTCAGCCCAAGAAGCAATCCACCACACCACATTGGAGTAGGGTATTACACCACAACGGTGGCCCGAACCAGTATAATTCTTGTGTCCCTTTGTTCTGCGAGTTCGACGCGCTTAGCCCTGAGATTGCGGTGAGAGCGTGAGCTAGTGGGGGAGAGATCTTCGTGCGCACTCTAGACTTGAAAGGTCAAGGGTTTTGCCGGAACTCGAAATCCGACAAGAGGGAAGCAGGGATTGGCAGAGGTGCCAGAGCTCGAGTTTTGAAACAGAGATAAATAATATTTTGAGCGGCATACTTTCATTGTCAACATAACAGCCAAGAGATCTTGATATCTTCCATGCTACACATGTTGTAGGCGGTTCCCAAACATAATGGTAAAGTTTATACTGCCCCACCACCAACAAACATCAATCCATGGCTTGTCCGAAACAACGGGTGCCTCCAACTAACAACAATCCTGGGGGAATTTTGTTTGCAATTATTTGATTTGAGCATGGGATTAGGCATCCCGGTTATCGGCCATTTTCTTGTGAGTGATGAGCGGAGTTCACTCATCATGAGAATAACCCACCACTACTGCAGGATGCTGCTAACATGACAGTACGATCAGAGACCCTTCGAGCAACTATGTGCGATGTAGTAATCGCAAACGGTGGTGTATGAAAACCGTCAAAAAAGGTGCAAAACATTTGTGATGGAGGATGCATCAAACACAGTTCAGATTTTAGTTGCGTGTGCGATTCAGGACACACGGTTAACCCGTTCGAACTATTTGCGATGAGGCAGAACAATAGAAACGGGCCGCCATATCAATGTGTGTGCCATATGCGGCATACAGTTTGTTCCGATCAACCATTTGCTATTAGGGGTGCAACATAAACAATTAGCCACATCAAGGTGTGTGTGATATATAGGGCATACGGTTCACTTGGACAAACTATTTTCAATTAGTGAATGCAACAGAAACGGTTCAATTTAACAAGATGTGTGTGTTACGTGGCAAACAGCTGATTCAGATGAACTATTTTGCGATGAGAATTTACAACAAGGCGGTTAATACAGTTAGTTCGTGTGCGATTCTGTGTGTACAAAAAACTTTGAAAATGCAAACTAGTTGCTTGCGGTGGCTATGTGTGCTCACACGATGCGTTTGTGAGTACTCGTGTGCGATGATTAGTAGGTTACACATGCATTTCCTTACATTAACACTTGTGTGAAAAATAACACCTGACACCGGCTATGGTCTTCGGGTTGTGTGTGTGGTCCACTTAGTCTTCCCGTGCTCCAGCGAATGCTTCCCACGCTCCAGCGAATGCTTCCCGTGCTCCACATGGGTGAATTGTAAAATCCACGCCTATTCCCTCATCGGTTTCCCACCACCATCTAATGGCTTGCTGCATATAACCCAGGCGGCAACGCACCGCCGCGACACTCTGCTAAGATCTAGTCCTCACCCATCTACCATCAGTTATTCTAAGCATGCTAGGCAACGACCAAAGCTTCAACGTCGACCCCTACCTGCGTTACATCTTCAGCGAGGAGAGCGAGTCGGAGCTGGTTGGGGAGCAAGAGCTTCATCGGCCGGTGCAGGCACCGTGGCCCATCGGTAGCGATATCGGCGTCATAGTCCTTGGGAGCACAATCGACATATTGCAGAGGAGTTTGCCATCCACCGTGCAAATGATCCAGAGCTGCTCGGCGGCATGATCGATGACCCACCCGAAGAAATGCCGTCACCGGTGCTCATCGAGAGCCTGATGCCCCGCAAGGAATGGGCACGGGACCTCTGCGATTCAGTCAAGACAAAGGCAGCCTGCGGCTTCATCATTGCCCGCGTTCGCCATGTCAACCTCGATCCCAATGATGTGGTGGCCAGGCTCGAGCGCATCCATGGTGGAGGTTACGTCCCCGACGAAGTAGAACATCGCCAAAGTGATATCTTGAGGATGCAGGTGATCAACTGAATTTTCTACCAGGCTAGAGACATGGAAATGGAGCGGTTCTGTGGAATTGTCATGCACGTGATTGCACGCTGTCAAGCTCTTCTGGAAGAGGCCCAGCAGCCCCAAGAGCCTCCCATCGGCGCCAGCAGCTCCGTAGGCGGAGGCGGGACGGGACACTCGGAGTGAACGGCCGCAAGGGTGCTATGCTGATCATGCATTCCGAGAAGACCATCGTCGGAAGGCCGCCAGCTCAGCCTTTTAGCTTATATTTTATTATAATTGTATGCATATGTAGGTCGTGAGTGTTCTGGGCCTTGCCGCATTTGGCATTTTAAATTATCCTGAATATGTAAGACAACTATTAAGAATTATTAACAGTTGCCATTGTAAATTTGCCTCAACGACGAGTAGAGTGCGCATAGGGACGCCAGAGCGGAGCGCGCCGCGGCTGCCTCAACGGCGAGCAACCATGTGGTCAACCTTATGCCATCAATAAATTCCGACCTTGTTTCTCGTCACATTGCTGATTACAACACAATAAGTAATTACAAATCTGTTCACATCTCTCAAACTAATATGTGTTCACACTTAGCACCAGGCTATAAAAACTACCCACTCGAAAATTACTTCAGAGTTCCTCTCGTCGTCACCCGCCAAACTGGTTTTCTCTCTCAAGTCGTTCCGCCATGACCGGTAGGACGAGTTTAGGGTGGACATATAACCAGGCAACAAAGACCAAGGCCATGGAAGCACTAGAGAGGTCCCGCCGTGATGCCGCAGACGCAACAGAGATGTCCGAGCGTGCCGTGGAGCCCTCGAACAAGCTCTCACGGGCACGCGAGGGCTCTCACAAGAGCATTCACGGCATCGGCCATCGCAACAAGCCGGTGTTCCTGAAGTCCATCACCGGCGATGACAACATTCTCGCTGGCGTCACTACGCAGCAGGTGCTGGTCGACGGCTTGATGAAACTGCTCAAGATTAGTGATGCCTTAGTTGACAAGGTAACCGGCCTCGTCGAGCAACTCATGGATGACAATGCAAAGCTCCTCAAGTTGGTCCCCGAGAAGGAGGAGGAGTCCGCCAGATGGAAGATGGTGCATGAGCAGAGTAGTGGCTCGGAGATGATGTTGAAAGCGGTCGTCGAGAAACTGATGGGTGGCTTGAGGAAGCTCCGGATCGAGCGCGAGCAAGAGGTGGAGGAATCTATGGCTGCTTTCAAGCAAAGTCGTGAGGAATTGAAGAAGGAGCTGGAGGATTTCGCCGTTCGGCGATCCATCGACGAGTAGAGACAGTAGGAACCCAGATCGTTGTCTGCAATTTCCTTCTTCTCTAGCCCCCGTGTCTTCCGGGCTTTGCCGCATGTGGCATTTCAAATTATCTGGAATATGTAAGATAATTATTATGTGCACCATTGTAAATTGGTCGTCTTATTATCCGTTGCCATTTTATTTGTGGTCGTATTATCCATTTCCCTATGTGGCAATTTAAATTAGGGCGGAATACTAGTTGAAAACACGAACAAAGCAAATGCTGCCATGGGATCACAAGCGAACACCCTCCGTCTAGGTGCTTTAATTAACGCATTAATGGAAAAGATGTGAGCGAAGTGGGTGGCGGCTGGTGCATGGAGGTCAAAGAGCTCGCTTCCCGGTGAGCATGGGCGGCCTTGCTTCTCGCGCGTGTCCCATCGAGCCTGCGAGGTGGACAGGATGCACGCGTACCGTCAAGCCTGCGCGGTGGACTGCTCGCACGCATCACATCGAAGCTGCACGGCGGAATTCTCGCGCTCGTCCCATCTAATCAAACAACTGCACGCACAACATCGCATATGGTTAAATTTCGACATGGTAAATATAATACAACCGTTTGTGATATTAATGTGTTAGTATTTTTTTCAAAAAGGACTTCGTTGGCTACTAATGTGTGCGCCTCTTCTCAAACTGGACGATTTTTCTTACCACGGCATATATGTTCCATGTCATAAAACCATGCCAATTTTCATGTTTTTTGGGTGACTTTTTTATTTACTAGGATTTAAAAACTAAGATTCTCATTGTTTCAGGACGACGATAAGTTTGTAATTCATTCTCAATCCTTAAACGGGACCTAAACATGCACCCAATGATAGATGTATGATTTCCCACCCATTTTGCTTACTGGAGCATGTGGTTGTAGTTCAAGTTTGAATTATGGACTACATTAAATGCATAGAAAACTTAGTAATTAGTAATATATATATATAATGGCCAAACGAACCCTGAACAGTTTCAAATTTCAGCCCGACACTCCTGTTATTCTATGTTGCCTATAGATAACAATGTTCAAGGCGAGAAGAGGCATCGATTATCGTTTCACCCACAAGAGGGGCATGTTTCCCTACCGGAACCACGAGGGTTGCGAGAGGCTCTGGTTTGTAAAAGTCTTGTAATATAGCTTCGCCCAAATTGGACAATTATATATACCATGTAGTGACACCATACCAAGTTTCATGATTTCCTGGTGAGTTTTGGATTTACAGACATTAAAAAACGGAGATGCACAATGTTTGTGGCTAGGGCAGGACGGCGAGATAGTTGAATTTGTTTCCACTCGTTCAATGGGACCTAAACATGCACCCCAAGGAAACATGTACGTTTTTTCTAGCCATTTTGGTGCACGGGAGCATGTATTTGTAATTCAGATTTGAATGATGGACATTAAATGCCTAGAAAACTCAATTAATGAATAAAAAGGTTAAACGAACCCTGAACAATTTCAAAGTTCAGCCCGAATCGCCAGTTGTTCCATGTCGCGTGTAGAAGAAAATACGAGGCTAGAAGAGGGAGTGATTATCGTTTGGCCCACAAGGGGACACGTTTCCCTATCGAAACCACGAGGGTTCTTGCGACAGGCTCCGGTTTGTAAGAGGTTTGCAATAAAGCTTGGCCCAAATTGGCAATGTTTTTACCACGACATATATGTGCCATGACACCTTTGATGACTTTCTAGTGAGTTTAGGATTTATGGGGACTTAAAACTGAGATTCGAAATGTTTCAGGAAGAGCCAAGACACCAGTACCACTACTAGGGAAAATCCTAGTAGTAGCATGGGTTTAATGCCAATTAGTAGTGCGGGGAACCGCACTACTATTAAGGCGCTACAACTATTAATTAGCAGTAGCGCGTGCGGCACACGCTACTGCTAAGACATATAGCTGCAGCACGTGTTTACTCCAGCGCTACTGCTAATCTAACTAGTAGTAGCGTGTTTCCTGTCCATCGCTACTAGTATTATTTTTTTCATTTTTTTTATTTTTAGTGTATTTATACGCCGTTATACAAATTTTGGTATAGTACCAATTATGAGGTTGTTATATCAATATGTCCATAACAGTGTGTCAAATGAAAGGTTCAAGTGGAGGCAACATGTGGTGCATGTCAAAAGTATACTACTAATTCAAACTTGGTCTAGTTTGCACTAGTAGTACTTTCGATGTGCATCACATGTTGCCTCCACTTGAATCTAATACGCCAACACAAGCTATTTAATCATCATCATAGTCATTAACACCAACAATAGCTATTTAATCATCATAGTCATAGTGTAGCACACATCATCATCTTCAAACTCATTATAGCTAGCTAATCACCACCAACACTAGCCGCGGTAGCTATCTAATCACCACAAACACTAGCTTATAATAATCATCATAGTCATTACCACCAACACTAGCTATTTGATAATCATAACTCATTTCTAGCTAGCTAATCACTCCTGCTGCTCTCTCTCAGGTAAAATAGCATAAAACATGTGTAGCACTCCTGCTTCATCATGTTGGAGCATGCAGATGAACATGTCTCCTAATCATGGGCTGCGCTTTTGATTACTACCCCCTAGTACTTCTCTGCGATCATTCACAATTTTGCTCCAGTCTTTCACTATTAAGGATTCCTCGCTTTTAGAAATCCTGAATGCACTAAATTGCATTGTAGGATGTCTTGGCTGCAAGCTAACCATTCTCATGCGACCTTTAGTCTCGATCCAATGAGGCACAACATTCATCGGGAGTCCCTGTTGAAGAACATCGTATAGTAGCATAATCAGCAATGAATTAGTTTAGCTTAAAAAATAATGTATGCAAAAGATGCACTGAGGAAAAATAGTAAACATTTTACCATCTTTCCTAAATAGATGTGGCCGTAGTTCAATACGAACACTGTTGGTCGCACGTTTTGAGTACAAAGCTTTTTATGTCCAAGAAAGTAATTTCTCTTGACAATATGAAGATCCTCAACCATGAAACATAATGACATATCTCCTTGCAGTTTAGTTCAGCCCCGAGACAGTGGACTGTCATGTCTACCAAGCGCCGGATATGTTTGCTTGAATGGAAATAAGCTGTCAATAGAAATTAGTTGTCAACTATTTTTTAATAAACAATATCGAAGACATAAATATGGTTGAGAAACTCACATAATGGTATAACTGGAGGCGTCTGCACATCGACCCAGATGTCGATATTACCTTCAATATCATCTTCCGGACGAATATCAAAGGTGATAACCATATCATGCTCAAATGCATAAGTCTTGCATAGTGCTTGCCAAGTTTTTCATTCAAAATAGGTGTAGGTGTATGCGTTGTATAATTTTGTGTGGAAAGTATAACCATGCTCGGTCTTCAAGTAAACTCTCTTTACCTCCATAGTAGTTTTCATAGGACTGAAACCTATCTTATCCAAGACAAAAACTCTTGCATGGCAGGGGATATGCTAGTAGAATAGTAAAAAAAATTAAATTATAAGTTGAAGCAAATGAAGCAGATGTCATGCTTAATTACGAAAAAGACTTTTCGTTGTGACTTACTGTATCCACTTTGAAGTTCTTGTCTAGCTTGTTGCTGAAGCGCCTATCATGATCTAGGAAGATTTTGTTGCACAGGTTGTGCTCGTCGTCGCAGTATTCGCAAATACCAAAATCCTTTTTGTTGTCAGACATTTCCTATGTTCATAGTTGAAACATTAATTGAAAACCGATCGAAGGCAACTACCGGGATACTCAACACACAAATCCAGGGCAGTCGATATTTCCTTCATATTCTGGCACAAGTCATGCCAAAATTCATGTAAAAATCCGGCATGACCTTTGCTAAAATAGGACATATCGAGCACTTGAAATTTGCCGGAACGAAAATGAATCAACACTCCAGGAAAACATAGGCCACTCAGAGGTGTAACCAGCAAACATGACCGGCCACTTGGGAAAGCACATATCCTACTTGAGCAACACAAGATATACATTTCAAAATATCTTATAGGACTCATATTGACATGAGAATTCAATAAGCAAAACCAAATCATAAAATAAATAAGAATTCAAATTAGCATGCATTCAATAAGCAAAAGTAAATCATCTCATGCGTCCGTACATCATCAAATATTATCATGAATACATCCCAAATGGTATCATACATATAACATCACTAATACAAGTAAAACCCTAGCGCACGACGGGTATCGGCGCGGGCGGTGGACACCCAAAGAGAAGGAACCATCACAGGATCATAGCTCCAGTGAGATCCCTGGAGAACCTGCCAGGTATTGGAGAACATGTGCTCCAACGCAAACAAGTAGCGACGAACGTGCACGTCCTCCTCACTGACATGGGGACGTACCACCTCCGCGGGGTCCTCAAGGCTCTGCATCGTCACTGGCCCACGCGACCGCCACCAAAGAAGGTTCGGGTCTATGATGGGCTGGATCCTCACCAAGCTGCGCCCCTAGTAGGTAGCGCCTCCCAGTACCAACCCGGCGGAGCCCAATCCCGGACATGGCCCATCTAGTCAAGCAGGTGTCCTCCGCTGAGTCGATGATGAGGATGCGGGATAGGCATCGTCGACGTTGATGCGGGAAAAATTTCTTTAACTAAAACAATAATAACAAATGTGACATGTTCAACTAGTTCTTACTAAAAATAAACTTAGCATAAATTAAAAAACTAGTACCTAATTAGTACCTAGTTCTTACTAACTAATTAGTACCTAGGAACTACTGCCCTTATTACCATCTATTTTGATGAACCTTGGGGTGGAATGTGGTAGCGGATATTACAATTATCCAACTTAAAAGTGAAATAAGTGGTCAAATTTTACTCGTTTTATTATGCATTACAATATTGTTTATTCATCATCTAAGAAAACATCATCTAACAAAACATCCGAGCCGCATCCGTATCCGATAACATCCACATCTGAATCGTTTCCACCCATAGATGAACCCTGACTAATTTTATGCAACTAAAATTTGAAAAACCCTATGCAGAGGTAGGGGAGAGGAGGAGCAGGCATGCTCACCTCGGGTGCCTGCGGCGAGGGAGGGGCAGGTGGCGTCGAGGTCGGGGTCGGTGCGGCGTCGAATCCGGGATCGAGGGCGGCGTCGAGGGTGTGCGGAGAGCGACGGGAGAGCGCGCGGCGGCCGACGGGCGGCGACGGCGGAGGAGTTGGATTTGGGGGAAGTGGCCATGGGGAAGAACGAACCGCGCGGTTAAGTCAGAAGTAGCAGTAGCGCATTCCAGGAAGTGAGCTACTACTAAGCTAGGTACAGCGCATTCCTCGATACGTGCTACTGCTATTCCTTACTCTGTTTTCCCTTTTTCATTTATTTTTCTTTACATTTTATTTTTTTCCTTTCACCTTTTTCTATTTCTTTCATTTTCGTTTACTTTTCTATTTGCTTTCCATTTAATTTTATTACCTTTAGCAGTAGCGCCTTTCAGCGTAAACACGCTGCTAGAAAGCAAGTAGCGGTAGCGCGGTTCGGTGTAGATCGCTACTACTATGTGTAGCCTATCGACTAAGCCGTGGGAATTTTAGTAGTAGCACTTTTATCTTCAGGCGCGCTACTACTACAACTGTATCTGTAGCGCCGTTTACATCAGCGCGCTACTGCTACTTAGCACCACCGTGCTTTCTTAACACACGCTACTGCTAAAGTTCTGTGTATAAGGTTTTCCCTAGTAGTGTACGGTTGTAATTCGTTCCCATTCCTGGCATGAGACCTAAACATGCACCCAAGGACACATGTATAAATTTTCTAGCCATTTTGGTGAACTGCAGCATGTATTTGTAGTTCAGATTTGAATTATGGACAATAAATGCCTAGGAAACTCAATTAGTGTATAAAAAGGCCAAACGAACCCTGAATAAGTTTAAATTTCAGCACGGATATCCTGTGGTTCCATGTTGCCCGTGGAAGAAAATACAAGGAGAAAAGAGGAAGTGATTACGTTTCGCCCACAAGGGGAACACGTTTCTCTATCAGAACCATGAGGCTTCTTTGAGAGAAGCTCTAGTTTTTGTAAGAGGTTTGCAATAAAGCTTGGCCCAAATTGGACAATGTTATTACCACGACATATATGTGCCATGACATGACACCATGCCACCTTTGATGACTTTCTGGTGAGTTTAGGATTTATGGGGACTTAAAAACTGAGATTCGAAATGTTTGAGTATGAGCAATGACAGCAATACAGTTGTAATTCATTCCCATTCCTAGCATGGGACCTAAACATGCACCTTAGGACACATGTATATTTTTCCTAGCCATTTTGGTGAACTGGAGCATGTATTTGTAGTTCAGATTTGAATTATGGACATTAAATGCCTAGGAAACTCAATTAGTGTATAAAAAGGCCAAATGAGCCCTGAATAAGTTTAAATTTTAGCACGGATATCCTGTCGTTCCATGTTGCCCGTAGAAGAAAATACAAGGTGAAAAGAGGCAGTGATTATGTTTCGCCCACAAGGGGGACACGTTTCATTATCGGAACCACGAGGCTTCTTTGAGAGAAGCTCCGGTTTGTAAGAGGCTTGTAATAAAACTTGCGCCACAATGGACGAAAAAATTCCTCGACATATAAGTGTGATGTCGTGACACCATGGCAGGTTTCACAATTTTCAGCTTAGTTTTGGATTTACGTGGATTTAAAAACCGAGATTCTTCTCACGAAATGTTTTCAAATAGCACATGGTACACTCACGAAAGACGATATTTAATGAAAACATCATGGAAACCATATTTTAAAGTTTCATAAAAATCTGAAAAAATGTGGGATGTTAAGAAGGTGATGTTTTATTGCGACACAAAATTTCAAGTTGAAAGACATTACGAGATGTGAGCTATGAAAAAGACAAATTCCACCCCCTGAATAGTGACATTACTATTCGCCGCTATTCAACACTGATTTTGTCTTTTTCATAGCTCACATCTCTTAATGTGTTTCAACTTGAAATTTTGTGTGCCAATAAAACGTCATCGTCTTAACATCCCGCATTTTTTGAAACTTCAAAACATCTTTTTCTTGTGGTTTTCACCAGTTTCCATAGAATTTGGTTTCCGTATGATATGCCCCCCCCCCCCGCTATGCACACGATCTGAGTCCTGCGTTCTGACTGGCCAGAACCCAAACCCCACGGATCATACGTGTGCACTGTTGGATGCTCCCAGATTGAACGGCAACCCTGAGCCCTTTCGACAGCACATGCAGTACATGGGTAAGCAATGTGTGCATGCATCATGTAGCTCACGCTTCCTTCTCTACTAGGTTTTCACTCGAAATAGGCTACCATTTCTCGCCACTCCTTTCATCCGTTTCCCGCCTCTTCTCCCAGATATGCATGATGTAGATGTCCGTTTAATTCTTATAGT
The DNA here is from genome assembly GCF_018294505.1 of Triticum aestivum. Lineage (NCBI taxonomy): Eukaryota > Viridiplantae > Streptophyta > Magnoliopsida > Poales > Poaceae > Triticum > Triticum aestivum. The sequence continues at coordinate 157,542,209 of NC_057812.1, read as the reverse complement.
TCATCTCATCCAAAATCAATTAGTTTTGTAAAAAACTATTTTAAGATTCATGGAATTGTGCATTGTAAAGGTAAAAACCAATAGTGACAATTCATTTAAAAAAAGGTTTGGGCAATTAAGATATGGAAGATTTTAGAGAACAAAGGAGAAGTGCTTGTGTTTAGAGGTTTGTGCATTAATTATGCTTAAGTTCAACCATGGAGTCTTGTGGATTGTACATGTGGCAGAATCTAGTGGAATGTAGATGATATCCAACGACGAGTAGTGCTTGGATTTTGCCATCTTTGATCCATTGGATTGGCTTCATCCAACAAGCAACTTTCATAGTTATTCACACACTATATATGTGTATAGATGTATAGATATATATAGATGTGTCCTATGCTAGACAAAATAAAGTTTGAGCACATGTGTGGGATGACCCCCTCCCCCCCCGCTGCTACCTCGAAGTTGGTAAACCGACATCATAGGTATTGAACCAGGCTTGGATTCAGGTACGGTATTCGGTTTGTAATGTACTTGGCATGGCCCATTGTCCGTGTCAAAACCGGCGGATCTCGGGTAGGGGGTCCCGAACTGTGCGCCTAGGTCTGATGGTAACAGGAGGCAAGGAACATGATGTTTTACCCAGGTTCGGGCCCTCTTAATGGAGGTAAACCCTATGTCCTGCTTGATTAATATTAATGATATGGGTAGTACAAGAGTAGATCCACCACGAGATCAAGGAGGCTAAACCCTAAAAGCTAGCCTATGGTATGATTGTTGTATGATGAAGTTGTCCTACGGACTAAAACCCTCCGATTTATATAGACACCAGAGAGGGTTAGGTTTACACAAAGTTGGTTACAATAGTAGGAGATCTAAATATACGCATCGCCAAGCTTGCCTTCCATGCCAAGGAAAGTCCCATCCGGACACGGGACAAAGTCTTCAATCTTGTATCTTCATAGTCCTGGAGTCCGGCTGAAGGTATAGTCCGGCTACCCAGACACCCCCTAATCAAGAACTCCCTAAGTAGCCCCTGAACCAGGTTTCAATGACGACGAGTCCGGCGCGCAGATTGTCTTCGGCATTGCAAGGTGGGTTCTTCTCCAAATTCCATGTACCTGCTAAATAATGTCCTATTTTCATAATGTAGCGCACCTTGGCTTCCACGCCCAATAATGGCCGTCTTCCACATGTCAAACGAATGCGAAAAGTTGGGGTGTTTTTACATTCACACCCCTAGCCGCATAAACGAGCCGCCTATTTAATGGGATGGGGATTCAGATCCAAACCACACCTTCTCCTCTCCGCGAGTAATCATCAAAGCGCCTCTAGCAAAGGTCCATTCCAACATGGCCAGCCGTCGCAGCTCCTCCTCTCGCCCTTCCAGTCCTAAAACTGGAGACTGGGAGAGGTGCTCCATCCCGCACAGTGAGCTAGCATCACTTCAGGCCAATGGATTTCTCCCTCAGGCCTATATGGTCCCGGTCCAAGCCGGACTCGCCACCTATAATGGCGGAGAGCAAGCAAAGAGCACCCCCAATCCCTCCAAAGGAGAGCGGGTGTGCCTCGTCCCTTATCTAATAAGAGGACTTGGATTTACAATTCATCCATTTCTCCGTGGGCTTCTGGAGTTCTACGGCCTCCAGCTGCACAATCTCACACCCAGCTCTATATTGCATATCACAGGCTTCGTTGCCCTTTGCGAGCTATTCTTGGGTGCCGAGGCTCATTTCACGCTGTGGAAGAGGTTATTGTGCCTGGTGCCCCGCTCTCAAGAGGTGTCTATATATCAAGTGGGCGGAGCTGAAGTGTGGCGTATCGCCGGGACCTGATATCTATCCAGAACCCCAAAGAAGGCGTCTGAGGACTGGCCTTCGGAATGGTTTTATATAGATGATGTCCCTCTGTTGGATCCTATCCGGGTCGGTCTCCCCGAATTCAAAAGTTCTCCCTTAAAGAAACACCTAAGTTGGCGTCCGCGGAGCTCTCAGAAAGAAGGCGACAGGGACGTCCTTCACCTGATGGGCCGGATAAGACTATTGGCTCATTCCGGACTAACCATGATTGGAGTCATGGCCGCATGCATTATGCGGGGGCTGCAGCCGCTTCAATATAGAGGCCACCCCATGTGGAATTTTAACGGGGAGGATGACGCCACCCGTTATGGTCGTAAGGGGCCAGCCTCAAATGCCGCTCTAGTAAAGATATTATCCTCTTTGTACAAGGGAGAAGAGGAGGAATTCCTCCGCGTTAACCCGCAGGGCGGATTTACTATGTACAACCCTCCGAGTTGGGTAAGTGGACAATTGTGCTTGCCCATCCGTTTTATATTCCCATGATTAAATATGTAGTCTAACGACTTCAACGCAGGAACAGCGTCAGGAGGTAAAGGATATAAACAACCGTCCCTCACAGCCCGAGGATCGAGAATGGTCCCTCCATCCGGACTCCGAAGAGGATCCGGACATATCGGTGGAGCTGATCGACGGGGTGTTTCATCAGCTAAGCAAGGACAATACCTTGGTGGCCATTACGGCTGATTACCTAGGGTTAATTCCGGCCTCCCAGGTAACAGAGAGCGGAGTCTCATCCCCTTGAGAAGGAATCCATTCTCACGCATTTCAGTTTTCCTGACAACGACATGTTTTGCAGGGGAGGTTTCCGAGGCGGGAGGCCGAACCTACGGCGGCTAGCCAACGAGGGGCCGCAGGGCCCCGTGCGGTAAAAAGGAATGTAGTCCGGACTGAGACACCGGTGCAAAGGTATAGCGCACCCTCTTTTTCCCTGGTGTTATTCCTTCGGGGCATATTAACGTTCGTGCTATCTTCAGGACAAAGAGACCTCGCTGGACTACATCCGGAGAGGTTGCCAATCACGCCTCCACCAGCCAGGCTCCAACGCCTGGCCCGGAAGTGGAAACGAACACAAGGCACGCACCGGAAGCTCCTCCAATAGAGGATGCGGACAGGCTGTCTGCCACCAATTCCGAGGTGGAGAGTGCCATGAACCACAGGTGTCACCGGACAGTTCTTCGCGACGCTTGTTTCTCCCAAGCGGCATTAGATGCCTTCAATTCGGGAGATGCGTACCTCCGTGCCGCTCAAAATGGTTTAGCCAGAGCCACGGAGTGTCACATCCCTAGCTTCTGGTGCTGCCTGGTGTGTGCATCATGTTTAAATTCTGAAACTTGAACTGAGGAATTTTGGAAGCCTCAAAAACTTAAATAAAAGAGGGGCAAAAACCCTAGAAATCTCATTCATTGCTCCAAAATGCTCTTCTTAAATGTTTGATAATTTTTGGTAAGGGTTCTGGTCCCAACCAAAATAATGAACATTTTTAAGGATTTATTTTTGGGACTTTGGATTTAATTCATTAGCTATTTGAATTTGAATTATATTCATATAATTAGAATATAATTTCAACTACCCCTGAAATATTTTATAAGCTTTTGGAAAAGTCCATCTAGCAATATAAAATATTCAGAGGAGTTTTTGGCATTGTTTGAATTATTTTAAATTCAAAATAGTGGCAAAATAAATTAAATAAAACAAAACAGAAGAAAAAAATAAAACAGAGCAGAAAGCCTACCTGGCCTTACCCGTGCAGCCCACCAGAGCCGGCCCAGCTCCTGTGCTGGTCCAGCACTGTGCGGCCCAGCCCACCTCCTCCTCCCTGTCGCCTTCCTCCTCGCGCCAGTAGGCAAAGGAGGGACTCGGCGCACGCGCCCGAGCTCGCCACGCCACCACCCTGCTCGTCTGCTTCGCCTGAGGCCACCACGACGCCTCGCGCCTTCTCCTCGGCACCGCCTCGACCCCCTGGAACCCTCCCGCTCACTCCCTCGTCCCCATCTCCTCCTCTGTTCTTTCTCTCGCACGCACCCGAGAGCGACCGTCGCCGCCGTTTGCTGCTGCCGCGGCCACCGCCGCCCCCTCGCTTCTCTGACCAGCCCACGAGCTCCGCCTAGAACCCGAGCGCCTCCCCGCCGACCCATGCAAGGCCGGAGGACCCCAAGACGACGCCGCGACCCTTCTTCCCCGACCACGGCCGCCGGATGCCGCCGCCCGATTCGTCGTCCACAGGGCCTCCCTGAGCTCGCCGTCTTCTTCATACGACTCCCTGTGAGCCCCTCTCCCTTTCCCCTCATACCCCGTGGTGGATTTGGTTTGCTAGCTCGATTCCCGCCATCACCGAGAGCTTCTCGCCGCCGCGCTCGTCACTGCCAGTGCTAGCAAGCCCCGACGACCAAACCGAGCTCGCAGACTACTTCCGTGTGCTGTGTAGATGCCGCTGCGCTGCTCAGCTCCCTCGCCCGCGAGCTCTAGCCCTCTCAGCCGCAACCACCGAACTCCGGCCGCCGCCGCAAGCTCCGCTCCGGCGAGTGCTGGCCACCCCGCGTCCTTCCGTCACCTCCTCCGGATGCGCACGAGCGCTAGGAACCCATAGAGCCTCTCCGCGCGGCGTTTGGCCGCCGGAGCAAGAAACCCGAAGGCCTCCGCCGTCTTGGCCTCGCCGGCGTCAAGCCGCCGGCAGGTTAGGCCCTGCTGACCAGGGGTTTGACCCCCCCTGGGTCGATGACAGGTGGGGCCAGCCCCCCTGTTAATTAGTTTATTTTATTTTAATTTATTTAGCCACTGTTTCACTGCCATGTGGGCCCGAGGCCCTACTAATTTGGTTTAGGTACTAATTAAATTTAGCTAACCCACTGACCCGCTGACTGTGGGCCCCAGCCCTTCTAATTACGTTAGTTAAGAATTAACTAAACCCTGTTTAGTTCCTGTGTCACTGACGTGTGGTCCCCACATGTCAGGTTTGACCGGACCAGCCCAGTTGACCCTGCTGACGTCACTGTGACGTGGGGCTGACGCAATAAGTATTTTCTGGATTTAAAAATAATCAGGAAATTCCAGAAAATAGCTAAAACTTCAATAAATCATAGAAATTCAACCGTAACTCCAAATTAAATAATTTATATATGAAAAATTATCAGAAAAATTCAAGGAATCCATCTGTACCATTTTCATGCATGTTAGAACAACTTATCACTACTGTTTAGGGCAAATGAAGTGAATGACATTTAAATAACCACATATGGAGTTTGAATTCGAATCTTGGATTCAAACCAACTTCATTTAATCTGGTTTTAGGTGCATTAGCCCAAAACACATTCATATTGCCATGTCATAACATGCATCATATTGTGCATTGCATTGATCGTGTTTTTTCTGTATTGCCGGTAATTGTCCCCTCTCGATAGACGTGTACCGACGATGTGATCGTTGACACTGATGAAGACTCAATGTTATCTTCAGAAGTGCCAGGCAAGCAAAACCCCCTTGTTCATTCCGATAAAATCCCACTCTCTCGCTCCTGCTCCCTTTTACTGCATTAGGACAACAACGACATATTTGATACTTGCTGCGGTAGCTAAACCCTTTATCCTTTGCATGACCTGTCATTGCCACAGTAAATAGATGAAACCCACTAGCATGAGTAGGAGTTGTTTGAGCCCTGATGTGCCTACTCATTCATGCTTGTTGTCATGCCTGCTATTGCTTAGAGTTGAGTCAGGTCTGATTCATCGGGGATGAATCAGAGGCGTGTGAACATGTCCTACTGTGTGTGAGCTATGTGTGTGAACACGATTTGGTAAAGGTAGCAGTGAGAGGCCATGTAGGAGTACATGGTGGGTTGTCTCATTGCAGCCGTCCTCAGGAACTGAGTTCTGTGTTTGTGATCCATGACCAGCTCCTACCACACATTGGAATGCTTAAGTGCCCCTCTCGACTTATTAATCAACATGATCTCTGTCCAGGAGTTGCAACTAGTTTTTGGTGTTTGTAGGTAGTGTTAGTAGTCTACCAAGTGGCACCCGGTACAGGTGGGCTTGGGACAGACTAGGCAAAGTGGCCCGGTGTACCAAGTGGCACCCGGTTGGTGGGCTTGGGAACCCTGCTCACATCGTTTGGGGCCGTAAGCGACACCCCGGCCGGATCTCCTTGCGGATGGAACCCGAATAGGCGATAAACCTGGACTAGAGACTTGTTCGGTTAGTCAGGTCGTGGCCGACTCCCTCGCCCGGCCTCCGCTTGAAGGTTGCCGAGGTACATGACGTGTACAGGGCGGTAAGTGGCGAGAGCGTGTGTGAAGAAGTACACCCCTGCAGGGTTAACATCATCTATTCGAATAGCCGGATTCCTCGGATATGGAAACTTGGACCCCTTGCATAGTTCACAGACAAGTGAAAGTGGATACTCTAAAATACGCAAGATAAGCGTGAGTGCTATGGATGGCATTCTCGTAGGGAGACGGGAGCGGATCCATAGTGGTGTATTGATATGGTGAATATGTGGACTCGTGTGCGCCACCTCAAAAGAGTTACTTGCAGTCGTAGTTCAAGATAGCCACCGAGTCAAAGCTGGCTTGCTGCAGTTAAACCCCACCATCCCCTTTGTTGATAATGATGCATATGTAGATAGTTCTGATGTAAGTCTTGCTGGGTACATTTGTACTCACGTTTGCCTATTTTATGTTTTTGCAGAGAGACTTCGGTCTCGCTAGTAGTTCCACTTGGACTTCAATGTTTAGCTTGTTACCTCAGCTACGATCTTGTGCCTCGGCAGGATTGGTAGATAGTCAGGCTTCTCAGCCTTTTTCATTTATAGATGTCTGTACCCAGACATGTTAAGCTTCCGCATGTGCTTTGACTTGTATGCTCTGATTGTTGGGTCATAAAACCCATGTTTGTAATGTCTCGCTCCTCGGAGCCTATTGAATAAACTACTTGAGTCGTAGAGTCATTTTGTGATGCCATGTTGTATTGCACATATCGAGCATATTGTGTGTATGTTATTGAAATGCTTGGTATGTGTGGGATCTGACTATCTAGTTGTTTATCTTTAGTAGCCTCTCTTATCGAGAAATGTCTCCTAGTGTTTCCACCGAGCCATGGTAGCTTGCTACTGCTCCGGAACACTTAGGCTGGCTGGCATGTGTCCTTCTTTGTTCCTGTGTCTGTCCCTTCGGGGAAATGTCACGCGATGAATACCGGAGTCCTGTTAGCCCGCTACAGCCCGGTTCACCGGAGTCCTGCTTGCCCAGTGCTACAGCCTGGATTCACTCGCTGATGACCGACACGTTCGATGCTGGGTCATGGATGCCTGTCCCTGTAAGTTTGTGCCACTTTGGGTTTACGACTAGCCATGTCAGCCCGGGCTCCTTATCATATGGATGCTAGCGACACTGTCTTATACGTGTGCCAAAAGGCGCAAACGGTCCCGGGTAAAGGTAAGGCGACACCCGTGGGAATACCGTGCGTGGGGCCGCAAAGTGATATGAAGTGTTACATGCTAGATCTATGTGGCATTGAGTCGGGGTCCTGACAGCGTTGGTATCAGAGCTTGACTGCCTGTAGGTTTACCAAGCCATACTGGTCGAAGTTGAGTCTAGATATTCTTTAGTTATGTAAGGGAATTGATTGTGGGATGGAACGTAAGGCTCTTTTTACTCCTTATACCTTATGCCCTTCTGATCTGAGTCATCATCTTCTCTTCTACGGGGATTAAGAACTAGGCTATCTCTTCTTTCTATCAGGATCACGTGTTACTAATCCGTAGACTTATAAGATTGTTGATTCAAGCCCCAGTTCAGTTCCTACTATCTTCCGTATGTTAATTGTTGATCTCGAAACCTTGATATTGTGCTTCTGAGTGGTTATGCCACCATTTTTGTGAATGTCTCAAATCTTTTTTGAGCATTTACAGCCGTTATGCTGTCCGAGTCATCCCAGGTTTCTAAGTAGTCTGATGCATTTGCAAATCCTTTCTTCCCGTTTCAATGTTCCCATGGGCCAGATTAACCACACTAATCAGTGAGTTGAGGTACTCCGTTACCTTGACATACATGTTGGAGATATTATTATGACCCTAGGTGTCTTAGAGGATCATCTAGTAATTTAGCCATGATTTGTGTTCCCAGTGTGATGATTCTGGCCATCATTCTCGAAAGCATCCTGTGATGCTACTTAGTAGTAGGTATTCTACCCCTGGGTTCTGAACCTGAGATTCACTCTACCTACTTCATGTTGATAGTAATTACTAGTGCCTTTAGGATATTAGTAACCTTTGCGATAGTCCTTGAAGTCCGTGGTATCTTCTTCTTCCAAATACCATGAACTACTTATGGCAGATGTTTATTGGATCAAAAAAAAGTCACAATTAGAGTACTCTTGAGGAGTTCTCCATTCATAAATCGTGACTCTGCCAGTTCTACCTTTCTGCATGGGTTATCCGGAAGAAATATGTTGAACTTGGTTCGACATACTAATCTATGCATCCACAACTCAGAAAATTATATGTTCCTTTGAGTGGTACTCTTTAGTTGCATTCTGACCCTCGTCTATCAATTGATAGTCAAGAGTATGCATGCATTCGTTTATCGATGCCTATTACCCTTGTGGTCCGTCAAGCCATTCTGTCCTGAATGACTTGGAGAAACAAACTCCAGTACCTCATCCATATCTAGGATTGGGTCAAAGTAGTTGTATTCCGCAGATCAAATGCCAATCCAGCTTTTGGTTCTGTTCTACCTTGGAGTATTACCCCCTTTATGTCAGAATTGTCATGAGAACTGCACCAACTCTCATGAATTTTGACGTAGTGATACTTCTCACCATCATTAGTCATTCCTCGGCCCTCGTGTTGATGCAACCAGAATACCGACAAATGAATTGTGATGTGTGAAATCAATACTCCCAGCAACCTCGTTGCTTGGTAGTTAAAGGATAATAATTTCATTCTTAGCGTGTTGGTTTTTGAATCATCCTTCTAAGACTGATCGTGCTACCTAGTCCTTATTTCGGTGCACCCTTCGATTGATGAGTTAGGATCTTGTCAAGTCCTCACTCATTTGATCATATCGTCTTGCCCTCAAAAGTGAGATTGTTCTCGAGCTTAGTAACATACCGGTGGTTCGTGATTTTCCAAATATCTTCTCGGAAGTATTACCAGGTTGTTCCCTGACTGATATGTTGAGCTCGTGATCAAATTGGTTTCTTGTGAACCACCCTTCTCCAAGAATCTGTGTTGGATATCCCTGAGCTAGTTGGTTAAGCTAGACAACAACTTGGAGAGTTGGAAGATAAAAGCTTGCCTGACTTAGTTCGTCCCAAAGGGATATTCTTGTGTAGTGTGTGTTGAAGAAAGATGATATCTTCATCGATTGGTCCCTGTGATCAGTTGCTGGACCTATTGTCTTATCAATCCTTTGATTTGAGTGTGGGCTATCTTCAAATCAAATCAGTACCAACGATGCTCGTAATGTTGTCTTATTCGTGGTTGATCCCTCGAGCATACACCATTACATCTTTGGTCTGACCAATGCTATCACCGTGTTCACTTAACTATGGAATTCCTTTTAAAAGGAAACCTAGATGAATTGTTGTTGAGCCCATTGGCAACATCCTTATCTCCTCCATGATGTTGTTGAACATTAAGCTAGTGTTGGAAACTTTTGAAAGCATTTTCTTCATGCTAGCTCATGAAGTATTTGTTTGATGAAAGGAGTGACTTCCTCTTATACACGTGCATTTGGTGAAAGTTGCCGCCGTGAATTTGAGAAAGATTGTTTTGTTTCCTTTGGAATCATCCCAAATCAGTCATGCACACGTGCGAAGTATTCTGTAGTCTGGAGACTTGCAACCTTCATTCTATATGTGTCCCTAGCACACTAAGCCACTGATTGACTTGTTCAAGGAAAAGAAGTCTATGCTTGGGATCTAATCCATGGACTTGCGTAAAGACTTCGATATCCTCGATTATGGTTCCCCACCTGAACTCGGTAGTGTTTAATTATAATACTGCTACGTGGCCATGCTTGTCTGGGACAACGTGTTCACATGTTGTAGCAGAACCAACACATGTTTTGGAGTTTGCTATCGTAGTTCATCTCCCGAGAATCCCGCAACGTCATCTCGTCGATTTGTGTTGCAAACTTTCGTTTTTCTTCCTAGACTCGATGAGTATGGAATATCCTGACACCAACCAGATCTGAATCTCAGGCAGATATGATGGTTGGAACATTTCCCAAGAACTATAATAATGGTCTCTCTGTAACTGGTAAAGTGGATGTCATGGCCAACACACCCATCCGGTAGACCTATTATTATAGTATCTTATTTGAGGAAGTTGGCCACCTCCCCATAAGGATTTCGTAGGATTTACTCCCTAGTTGTGCCTTATGATTTTTGTCTTCCCGAAGTCCGACCTTTACTTGAGGTTCTAAATACCAGACCATTTCTATGAATGGGTTACACTAGCACATCAAGGAGAACATTAGAAGTGGAGTGCTAAATGTCTCTCGGTCGATCATCCAGATTCTGTTCCTTGGCTTCGCTAAGGTGTATTCTGAGAAGGTGTTATTTTCCTTTGCGTCTGCATCGTCCATCGCTATTCATCATGGTGGTATGTTGTGTTGTCAGCACCCTTGACGCGGTTGTTGATAAAACCTTGATGATTGTGGAAATGCTCAAGTTCTTGAGAGCACGCACAAGCGCTACGTGTTATCATCAACTCTAACTAGGATTCCTCTCAGCTCCCTCGGCAATGCTATGATCTTTTCAAACAGCGAATTCACTCTCTATTGTTGGGTTCTTCCCCAGTTACCAGAATCATTCCCAGCATTTGCATTTTGTTCCCAGCTTGCACCGCCAATGTGTCATTCTACCATGGGTCTCTTCCATTTCTGGTGATAAGCAAATTCATCCATTACGTTGTCTTCAACAAGGTAATCCACATCATCCAAGTTTGAGTATGCCATTCTACCGAACCCCTCCAAACGATCACTCAAGTATTGCCTTAGGCTGGTATAAAGAGTTTCAATGATCTCAGTATCAAAAGTAATTCTTTTTGCCACTTAAGGGGATATATCTTCGAGTCACCTTCCCTAAGGTGCATCATTATGGTGTCATGTCAACTTAACTCCTCGCTACGTTGACAATCGTTTACCACCTTCTTAAGTGTGGAATTATTGTCCACCTAGTGAACCTTCGTCATCCGTTTCTTTCTACCCCTCTTGATGTGTATCTCGTGTCTCAACCCGAGAGATGGTTCTAAGTCTCATTCCGTGAGTTAATCCTGAGTTGTTCGACCTTCGAGAAGACCGATCCTTCTAGAGTTTTCCTTTCCTCTTCTTGTCAGGATTAGCTGAAGTTCTCAGAGCAAGACGACAAGACAAAGATGGTGTTCAAATCAATGTTCATTTGAAGTGCAACCTGGATCATGAAGATTGTACTAGTTTGCGTTTTCCCTTCATCCTACCCTACACTTGAATCTCGAGACGAGATTCTTGTTTAGTGGGGGTGAGTTGTCACATCCCTAGCTTCTGGTGCTGCCTGGTGTGTGCATCATGTTTAAATTCTGAAACTTGAACTGAGGAATTTTGGAAGCCTCAAAAACTTAAATAAAAGAGGGGCAAAAACCCTAGAAATCTCATTCATTGCTCCAAAATGCTCTTCTTAAATGTTTGATAATTTTTGGTAAGGGTTCTGGTCCCAACCAAAATAATGAACATTTTTAAGGATTTATTTTTGGGACTTTGGATTTAATTCATTAGCTATTTGAATTTGAATTATATTCATATAATTAGAATATAATTTCAAATACCCCTGAAATATTTTATAAGCTTTTGGAAAAGTCCATCTAGCAATATAAAATATTCAGAGGAGTTTTTGGCATTGTTTGAATTATTTTAAATTCAAAATAGTGGCAAAATAAATTAAATAAAACAAAACAGAAGAAAAAAATAAAACAGAGCAGAAAGCCTACCTGGCCTTACCCGTGCAGCCCACCAGAGCCGGCCCAGCTCCTGTGCTGGTCCAGCACTGTGCGGCCCAGCCCACCTCCTCCTCCCTGTCGCCTTCCTCCTCGCGCCAGTAGGCAAAGGAGGGACTCGGCGCACGCGCCCGAGCTCGCCACGCCACCACCCTGCTCGTCTGCTTCGCCTGAGGCCACCACGACGCCTCGCGCCTTCTCCTCGGCACCGCCTCGACCCCCTGGAACCCTCCCGCTCACTCCCTCGTCCCCATCTCCTCCTCTGTTCTTTCTCTCGCACGCACCCGAGAGCGACCGTCGCCGCCGTTTGCTGCTACCGCGGCCACCGCCGCCCCCTCGCTTCTCTGACCAGCCCACGAGCTCCGCCTAGAACCCGAGCGCCTCCCCGCCGACCCACGCAAGGCCGGAGGACCCCAAGACGACGCCGCGACCCTTCTTCCCCGACCACGGCCGCCGGATGCCGCCGCCCGATTCGTCGTCCACAGGGCCTCCCTGAGCTCACCGTCTTCTTCATACGACTCCCTGTGAGCCCCTCTCCCTTTCCCCTCATACCCCGTGGTGGATTTGGTTCGTTAGCTCAATTCCCGCCATCACCGAGAGCTTCTCGCCGCCGCGCTCGTCACTGCCAGCGCTAGCAAGCCCCGACGACCAAACCGAGCTCGCAGACTACTTCCGTGTGCTGTGTAGATGCCGCTGCACTGCTCAGCTCCCTCGCCCGCGAGCTCTAGCCCTCTCAGCCGCAACCACCGAACTCCGGCCGCCGCCGCAAGCTCCGCTCCGGCGAGTGCTGGCCACCCCGCGTCCTTCCGTCACCTCCTCCGGATGCGCACGAGCGCTAGGAACCCACAGAGCCTCTCCGCGCGGTGTTTGGCCGCCGGAGCAAGAAACCCGAAGGCCTCCGCCGTCTCGGCCTCGCCGGCGTCAAGCCGCCGGCAGGTTAGGCCCTGCTGACCAGGGGTTTGACCCCCCCTGGGTCGATGACAGGTGGGGCCAGCCCCCTGTTAATTAGTTTAGTTTATTTTAATTTATTTAGCCACTGTTTCACTGCCATGTGGGCTCGAGGCCCTACTAATTTGGTTTAGGTACTAATTAAATTTAGCTAACCCACTGACCCACTGACTGTGGGCCCCAGCCCTTCTAATTACGTTAGTTAAGAATTAACTAAACCCTGTTTAGTTCCTGTGTCACTGACATGTGGTCCCCACACATCAGGTTTGACCGGACCAGCCCAGTTGACCCTGCTGACGTCACTGTGACGTGGGGCTGACGCAATAAGTATTTTCTAGATTTAAAAATAATCAGGAAATTCCAGAAAATAGCTAAAACTTCAATAAATCATAGAAATTCAACCGTAACTCCAAATTAAATAATTTATATATGAAAAATTATCAGAAAAATTCAAGGAATCCATCTGTACCATTTTCATGCATGTTAGAACAACTTATCACTACTGTTTAGGGCAAATGAAGTGAATGACATTTAAATAACCACATATGGAGTTTGAATTCGAATCTTGGATTCAAACCAACTTCATTTAATCTGGTTTTAGGTGCATTAGCCCAAAACACATTCATATTGCCATGTCATAACATGCATCATATTGTGCATTGCATTGATCGTGTTTTTTCTGTATTGCCGATAATTGTCCCCTCTCGATAGACGTGTACCGACGATGTGATCGTTGACACTGATGAAGACTCAATGTTATCTTCAGAAGTGCCAGGCAAGCAAAACCCCCTTGTTCATTCCGATAAAATCCCACTCTCTCGCTCCTGCTCCCTTTTACTGCATTAGGACAACAACAACATATTTGATACTTGCTGCGGTAGCTGAACCCTTTATCTTTTGCATGACCTGTCATTGCCACAGTAAATAGATGAAACCCACTAGCATGAGTAGGAGTTGTTTGAGCCCTGATGTGCCTACTCATTCATGCTTGTTGTCATGCCTGCTATTGCTTAGAGTTGAGTCAGGTCTGATTCATCAGGGATGAATCAGAGGCGTGTGAACATGTCCTACTGTGTGTGAGCTAAGTGTGTGAACACGATTTGGTAAAGGTAGCGGTGAGAGGCCATGTAGGAGTACATGGTGGGTTGTCTCATTGCAGCCGTCCTCAGGAACTGAGTTCTGTGTTTGTGATCCATGACTAGCTCCTACCACACATTGGAATGCTTAAGTGCCCCTCTCGACTTATTAATCAACATGATCTCTGTCCAGGAGTTGCAACTAGTTTCTAGTGTTTGTAGGTAGTGTTAGTAGTCTACCAAGTGGCACCCGGTACAGGTGGGCTTGGGACAGACTAGGCACAGTGGCCCGGTGTACCAAGTGGCACCCGGTTGGTGGGCTTGGGAACCCTGCTCACATCGTTTGGGGCCGTAAGCGACACTCCGGCCGGATCTCCTTGTGGATGGAACCCGAATAGGCGATAAACCTGGACTAGAGACTTGTTCGGTTAGTCAGGTCATGGCCGACTCCCTCGCCCGGCCTCCGCTTGAAGGTTGCCGAGGTACATGACGTGTACAGGGCGGTAAGTGGCGAGAGCGTGTGTGAAGAAGTACACCCCTGCAGGGTTAACATCATCTATTCGAATAGCCGGATTCCTCGGATATGGAAACTTGGACCCCTTGCATAGTTCATAGACAAGTGAAAGTGGATACTCTAAAATACGCAAGATAAGCGTGAGTGCTATGGATGGCGTTCTCGTAGGGAGACGGGAGCGGATCCATAGTGGTGTATTGATATGGTGAATATGTGGACTCGTGTGCGCCACCTCAAAAGAGTTACTTGCAGTCGTAGTTCAGGATAGCCACCGAGTCAAAGCTGGCTTGCTGCAGTTAAACCCCACCATCCCCTTTGTTGATAATGATGCATATGTAGATAGTTCTGATGTAAGTCTTGCTGGGTACATTTGTACTCACGTTTGCCTATTTTATGTTTTTGTAGAGAGACTTCGGTCTCGCTAGTAGTTCCGCTTGGACTTCGACGTTTAGCTTGTTACCTCAGCTACGATCTTGTGCCTCGGCAAGATTGGTAGATAGTCAGGCTTCTCAACCTTTTTCATTTATAGATGTCTGTACCCAGACATGTTAAGCTTCCGCATGTGCTTTGACTTGTATGCTCTGATTGTTGGGTCATAAAACCCATGTTTGTAATGTCTCGCTCCTCGGAGCCTATTGAATAAACTACTTGAGTCGTAGAGTCATTTTGTGATGCCATGTTGTATTGCACATATCGAGCATATTGTGTGTATGTTATTGAAATGCTTGGTATGTGTGGGATCTGACTATCTAGTTGTTTATCTTTAGTAGCCTCTCTTATCAGGAAATGTCTCCTAGTGTTTCCACCGAGCCATGGTAGCTTGCTACTGCTCCGGAACACTTAGGCTAGCCGGCATGTGTCCTTCTTCGTTCCTGTGTCTGTCCCTTCGGGGAAATGTCACGCGATGAATACCGGAGTCCTGTTAGCCCGCTACAGCCCGGTTCACCGGAGTCCTGCTAGCCCAGTGCTACAGCCTGGATTCACTCGCTGATGACCGACACGTTCGATGCTGGGTCATGGATGCCTGTCCCTGTAAGTTTGTGCCACTTTGGGTTTACGACTAGCCATGTCAGCCCGGGTTCCTTATCATATGGATGCTAGCGACACTGTCTTATACGTGTGCCAAAAGGCGCAAACGGTCCCGGGTAAAGGTAAGGCGACACCCGTGGGAATACCGTGCGTGAGGCCGCAAAGTGATATGAAGTGTTACATGCTAGATCTATGTGGCATTGAGTCAGGGTCCTGACACAGAGCAATATGTAAAAGACATACGGGTAAGAAATTTTTTGGTAAATATATATATATACCAGTAGCCCCCGAGACTTGAAACAGTTTGAGTAACTGATTTAAGGATCATTTGTTATGCAGGTTCTCTCAGAGAAGAATACCGTACTGTCCCAGGAGCTAGAAGAGTGCAAAGCCCAACTGGAGGCCGCACTAGCCACGGCAGGGGAGCCGAAAGAGACCCCCTCTAGTAAGATACACTTCGAAAGATTAGTATCTTGCGAAGTGCGGCATGGGTGTAAATCTGGCAAATCATATTACAGATGGCGCCGGACTGGATCCGGAGAGGCAACAACTCTTACGCCGGCAGTATGCTGACAAGGGTGAGGCGGGAGAAGAATGATCTTCAGGATGCCAACACCAAGCTGGACGTTGAACTTAAAGATGTTCGTGGCCAGCTGTCGGACTCCACTAAGGAGAATCAGCGGCTTCGACGTGGCATATTTAGTAAGTGCTTAAGCGAATCTTTGAAAGAAAAGAGTTCGGCGAGGAAGTCGACTAACAGAGTAATGTCTGTAGGTATGCTAACGGGTCGTCCTGCAGAGGAGATGCCCGGTTCTACGGGTGACCTTCTTCCTGAGCTCTCGCAACTGCACGAGCGAGTTCGGCAGGCGATGCGAGGAGTTTCCCAAGCCTTATGGCCTTCCCACTCCATGCTCGAGGGCCTTGGAGAGCTTTCGGAGAAGCTTAAGGGAGCTCGGTGACGCTTCCGGTTGTGGAAGATATCGGCCTGCCGACAAGGCGCTAGGGAGGCCTGGGCCATGGTGAAGACGCGGTACACGAAGTCTGACCCAAACCACATGGCTGAGGTCGGACCTGTGGGGCCTGACGGGAAGGAGATCCCTGTAAGCTTAGTGTACGGCCAAGTAGAATTGGCCGCCAAGTATTCCCAGCAGGACTGTAAGTTAGACAGCCTGTTAGATGGTATTGAAGAGGAATACAATTAGTTAGAGTGACTATGTAATTTTTAATGCGTCTTGCCCAGGTGTCCTTGCTTTATCGGGGACGGGGGAGAGCCCTGTCTCATCCGTCGCCGCTCTCTCTCGTGTTGACACGCGCCCTGGCCAGCGGCGCCCGCGGTGCCATGTAGACAGGCAGGCAGCTGAGGTGGCGCAGTGGTAGGTCTCCACAAAGATCTGCATGCCTCCACGCAGGTGCCTGCCCAGCTGGTTGGGTCGACAGCTGCATGTGAACGGCGGTGGAGGTTTGACTGGCGTGGGCCTGATGGTGGCCCAACGGGTGCTTTTGGCAAGGGCCTTGCCGGGGCCCCGGCAAGGTTCTTGCCGTGGCGCCTACTATCATCCCTGGCAAGGCTCTTGCCGGGGCCCTTGTGGTCCTCCTTGGCTGGGATCCTGCCAAGGATCATCATCTTCTGAAGGGTGTATCTGATCTCGAATGTCTTCACAAAGATCTGCATGCCACCACGGGGATGTCTCCGGAATCCTTGCCCCATGAGGGCAGTGGACTCAAGGGTGACTCACTCCGTAGGTGTGGGGCGAGCTGCCACGGCAAGGGTCTTGCCGGGTTTGCTAAAACCGCCTCCCGGCAAGGATCTTGCCGGGGGGGGTCCTCTTCGTCCCCTTTGCTCTTTTTGGTCTTGGTCTTGGCGTCGTTCTGCTTCTCTTGAGCTTCGGCCTTACCTTGGCTCACCTCCCTTGCCTTGCTCAGTGTGGTGGTGCCCGTGGCTCAGACTGCCCGTGCACAGTTATAGGGGTACAAAAAGTGTACCCCTATTTTTGTACACCGACAGGAGCCCCCGGGCCTGGGCCACACGTAAGCGCAATCGCTTCGTTGGGTTAGGCCCAAAAACGATGCGCGGGGAGGCGTGGCGGTTTTTACCGTGGTAAGTCTCTTCGCGCGCTGTGCTTCCCATGCTTCCCGCGCGTGGCGCGGCGTGGGGAGGCGTGTGTGACGTGGGCAGCATGCATGGGGCTGAGCTCTGCATGCATGCGTCACGTCGTAGTAAAGGGGGCGGTTTACGCCTTCCCCATAAACGTAGGGAGGCGTGGAGGCGCGGCCCATTTACTGAACGGGGCCGAGGCGTGGTCTTCAAGGCGTCCACTCCCCATGATCACGGGGTGGGGAGAGGTCTCCTCACCCGTCGCCTCGGTCCTGCATGCCTATTACGTGGCTCTAATACAGATGGGGTGGTGAATGGTGGAGGCGGGAAAACCGGGCCGCCGCGGGCTGGGGCGGCGGGTCGGTCCCAGTTCCCTGCGCCTTCCGCGTCTTGATTGGCTGAGCGGGGCGGCCGAGCCCCCATCCCGTTCCTTTATAAAGAGCGGGAGGGGGATGGCATCCCGCATTCCTTCATCTCCTCCTTCCTTCATCTTCTGCTCCCCCTTCCATCCGTCATGGAGAGAGGGAATCCTGGTCCTTCAACGGTGGCGGCAAGGGTCGCTGCTTGACAACGCGTCCCTCCTTCTCCCGCACCCGCGGTGGCCGAGCCAGCCACGAGGGGAAGGGGGAGCGGGCGAGACCGTGGGCAAGGCCGAGGCGCTCGGGGAAGAGGAGGGCGGGGCGGCGCGCCGGCCTCGCCTCCGCCAGCAGTTCTTCCCCCCGTGGAGGGCCACGTTGGGGAGGACCCTTGCGAGTTCTTTGTCAGGCTACGCCGGCCGCCTCGCCGTCGCGTTCGTCTCCCGACTCCATTCGCGCGGGAGATGGAGTTGGATCCGCCGGAGTCGTTGTGCCTACACATGAGGGGTTGCGCGATCAGTGGCACACGGGCCCGCGTCGATTTCCCCGCCCCTCATGTGATGTATCTCCGTCGGGGATGGAAGACGTTTGCCCATATCCACCGCTTGACGGAGGGGCTCACTCTCCATTTTAAGCTGATGGAGGGTGGCCTTCTCTCCGTCAAGGTCTTCAGGTGCTTTGGGACCCATGCAAGGTGCTGCGTGTAGAGCTCTTCTGATAGTGAAGACTCCTCCTCGGGCGGGAGTGACGAGGAGGACAGTGGCAGCGACGACGAGGGTAGTAGGCGGCAGGATGACGGGTCCGATTAGGTGTCGGGTGCCGCTCCGTGCGGCACCGGCGACCCCATCATCCGCGTTGCCGGCTCCCTGAACTTCCCGGGGTCGTCTCCTTGGGCGGCTGGCGTTGGGAGGCTGCAGAAGAGGAAGAGGGCGGGCGGCAAGACCGTCAAGTCGGAGTACGCGGGCACCGATGCCTTCGACGCGTGCTGACGTCCTGCCGCCTCATCTTCGAGCTCTGCTTCCGGCGCCGCCATCACCATCCAGCCTTCGGACTGCCACCGAGATGTTCTCTTGGTGTCTTCTGCCACCCGTAGCTCGCCTAGGCGCCCCTTTTGCCATTTTCGCCTCCTTGACCCGCCTCCTGAGGAGTGGGACAAGAAAGGGATTACGGGCACCTTATCTCTTTTTAGTTTGTAAGCCTTAGGGCCTTAGCTGAATTTAAAACTTGTAATCCCATCATTCATGTTTTTCATTCCCTATGGACTGTACCTGAGTGGAATGTTTTTAATGAAAAAGGGATGCTTGCCGGGTCATTCGTTTGTGGGTAGAACCAACGACAAGGAGAAAATCCTTGATATCTTCAAGATAAACATTTCCTTGCCCGGCAACAGGCCTTGCTGTCTTCCCACTTCGCTCGACCTTCCTCACGCCTTTGGCGGAGGCAGGGATGAGGTGGGTTATAGCTCCTTGTTTCATCATTTCGTTGCCGCGACTACGACCAAACTTGGCCCCAGGAATGAGCCCTAGGGCCTAGAGTTATGGGAGCACGGTAGCTTAGGGGAAAACGAGGTTTCACATACCTCAGTCCATAATGGAATGCATCATAAGGGATGAAGAACTTATCTGAAGATGCAGCCCCCAGCAACTCTGGTTCGCCATGGGTGAATCTTTTCTCTTGCAGGGCCCGGCAATGCTGGCTTGCTGGGGGCTAGATGCTAGTCTGTTCATCTTCTTTTCCTCCCCAAGTGGTTCGGCACGGATATCCGTGTGTCCTGTGAACCAAAGGAAACAAAAGAAAGACAAAGAGACGCACACTCGACCTCTAAGCTAGGGGTTAGTCGCCGCTAAGCACTATCAACCCTAACCAAGGACGAGACTCGACCTAGCATGCATGCTATAACTTAGGGCGCCAGTGCTTCATTTATTTGTGCTCAGGGTCTGCGCCTGGCTTTGTACAAACGGTTACATGAATCATCGGCAATGCTTGTACAAAAGGGGGCTTGCCGGGGGGCCCGGCAAGCCGCGCCTCACGGGTAAAACTTGCGAAGATACTCAATGTTCCAGGAGTTACTCACTAGAACGGCATCTTCGGTCTCCAGGCGGACTGCGCCGGGCCTGGTGACTCGTATTACCCGATAAGGGCCTTCCCACTTTGGCGTCAACTTGTTGGAATTCTTGGCCGATTGAACGCACCGAAGGACAAGGTCGCCTTCCTCAAGGCTTCGGGCATGAACCTTGCGGCTATGGTAGCGGCGCAAGGCTTGATGGTAGCATGCTGCTTTCACAGCCGCCCGAAGACGATCTTCCTCAAGGAGCATTGCGTCATCTTTCCGCAGTTGCTCTTGCTCAAGCTCATCATAAGCGAGCACTCGAGGTGACCCGTATATGAGTTCAATGGGGAGAACTGCTTCTGCCCCGTATACCAGGGCAAAAGGTGTCTGGCCGGTGGCTCGATTTGGCGTCGTCCTGATCGACCAAAGAACCGTCGGCAACTCATCAATCCAGCGCCTTCCACTCTTGTGCATCCTGTCAAAGGTCTTAGTCCTTAAGCCTCACAGTACTTCAGCGTTTGCCCTCTCAGCTTGACCATTGCTTCGTGGGTGAGCAACGGAAGCGAAACAGACTTTGCTACCGAGGTCTTGGATATATTGCATGAAGGTGCGGCTCGTGAGCTGTGTGCCGTTGTCAGTGATGACCCTGTTGGGTACACCAAAACGGCACACTAGTCCCTTGAAGAACTTCATGGCTGACTGAGTTGTGACCTTCCTCACTGCCTCCACCTCCGGCCACTTTGTGAACTTGTCGATTGCAACGTACAAGTACTCAAAGCCCCCGACAACGCAGGGGAAAGGGCCCAGTATGTCGAGCCCCCAGACCGAGAAGGGCCAAGAGATAGGAATGGTTTGAAGGGCTTGAGCTGGCTGATGAAGCTTCTTTGAATGGAACTGACATGCTTCACACCTGGTGACTAGTGTCGTCGCATCCTGGAGGGCGGTGGGCCAGAAGAAGCCTTGACGAAATACCTTGCCGGCAAGGGCCCATGACCCGATGTGGGACCCACATATGCCTCCTTGTATCTCCGCCAATAGCTCCAGTCCTTCCTCCCGAGGGATACACTTCAATTTCACACCGTTCGACCTCTTTATGTACAGGACGTCATCGACGAACTGGTACATGGTAGAGCGATGGGCTACTTTTTCCGCTTCTTCCCGCTCTTCAGGAAGTTCCCCTGTTTGGAGGAATCGGACGGTATGATGTGCCCATGCTGGAGCCTGGGGCTCGACGGCGAGGACTAAAGGCATTTCCTCCGCTATAGGAGTGGCTGTCTCGACGGCCAGAGCTTGATGCTCCGCCGGAGCTAGCCGTCCCGTGGCGGGCTCAGTGTCCCTGGCAACATCCTTGTCGGCGGCTCCGAGGAGCTCGGCGGGAAAGTACTTGCCGGGTCCTGATTTCCTCCTCTTGTTCTGCTATGTTGATGGATCAACGGATGGCTGAGTTAGCTGGAGCACAAAGGTACCTGGTTCCACAGGTAGCTTGAGGGCATCACATTTTGACAGGTAATCGGCGATATCGCTCTCCTCTCGCGGAACGTATTCAGCCTGTATACCGTCGAAATGCTCTTCCAGCTTTCTCACTTCATCGATGTAGGCCTTCATCAATGGGCTCTGGTAGTCCTTGTTGACTTGCTTGACGACGAGCTGCGAGTCGCCCCTGACGATGAGCTTCTTGATTCTGAGGTCTGCCGCGATCCTAAGACCAGCAAGCAGCCCTTCGTACACTGCCGTATTGTTTGTTGACACCTCCCTGGGGAAGTGCATCTGGATCATGTACTTGAGGTTCTCTCCGGTGGGCGCGACAAGCAGCACGCCAGCCCCGGCGCTGTGTAAGGAGAAAGCTCCATCAAAGTACATGATCCAACTGCAACTTGCCTCCTTGCCGGGGAGAGCAGTCTCATGGGCTTCTTCGTCAGGCGTTGCTGTCCATTCTGCAATGAACTCTGCCAGGACTCGGCTCTGAATCGTCGAAGTACTTTCAAACTTGAGGCCAAAGCTGGACAGCTCCAGTGCCCATTCCACAATTCTTCCCATTGCATCTGGATTGTGCAATATCCGTTGCAGAGGGAGGCGAGTGACAACAGTGATCTTGTGTGCCTGGAAGTAGTGACGCACCTTCCTCGAGGCCATAAGAAGGCCGAAGAGCAGTTTCTGCATGCCGGAGTACCTTGATCTAGCCCCCTACAGGAGGGAACTAACAAAGTAGACCGGGTGCTGCATCATTTCCTTCTTCGGCGGCACTTCAACTGGCTGTGTCGTCTGTGCATTGGTGGTGCCGGGCTCTTTCGCTGCCATTACCTCGTCGTCAACCTCTCTCTGCACCACTAGTGCGGCGCTGACCACCTGGTTCGTTGCCGCCAGGTATAGCAGCAACGGCTCCTGTGGCCTAGGCGCAACTAGTATTGGCGCGGAGGAGAGGTACTTCTTCAAATCTTGCAATGCTGCTTCGGCTTCTGGTGTCCACTCCATCGGGCCCGCCTTTTTCAGGATCTTGAAAAAGGGAAGGGCACGCTCGGCAGACTTGGAAATGAATCTGCCCATGGCGGCGACGCAACCAACAAGCCGATGCACATCCTTGATTCGCTTGGGTGCTTCAATCTGCTCTATAGCTTTGATCTTGTCCGTATTGGCCTCTATCCCACGCTGTGACACAAAGAACCCGAGAAGCTTGCCGGACGGGACGCCAAAGACGCACTTCTCAGGGTTCAGCTTGAGATTGATCTTGCACAGGTTTGGATATGTTTCTTGCAAATCCGGTATGAGGGTTGCCCTGTCCTTGGTTTTGACCACTATGTCATCCATATAAGCTTCCATATTTCTATGGAGCTGGGGTTCAAAACCAATCAGGACCGCCCTTGCAAACGTCGAACCAGCACTCTTCAACCCGAAAGGCATCCGCATGAAACAATACATACCACATGGGGTGATGAATGTTGTTTTCTCTTCGTCTTCTCTTGTCATGAAGATCTGGTGGTAGCCAGAGTAGGCATCGAGGAATGACAACAAATCACACCCAGCTGTGGAGTCAACAATCTGGTCGATGCCCGGCAACGGGAAGGGGTCCTTAGGACAAGCCTTATTGATATCTGTGTAATCAATACACAGCCTCCACCTCCCATTAGCCTTGCACACTACTACCGGATTGGCCAACCATGTTGGATGGAGCACTCCTCTTACCAAACCCGTTGCTTCCAGTTTTCGGATCTCCTCTGTGATGAACTCTTGTCGTTCCAAAGTTTGCTTTCTGACCTTCTGCTTGACGGGCCGTGCATGAGGACAGACAGCAAGGTGGTGCTCAATCACGTCCCTGGGAACACCGGGGATGTCGGAAGCTTGCCATGCAAACACATTGACATTCGCCCACAGGAAGGTGACAAGCGCGTCTTCCTATTTGTCGTTAAGGGTGGAGCTTATGGTGAAAGCCCCTCCCGTGCCGTCCTCATTGACAAAAACCTTCTTGGTTCCCCGCGGTCTGGCCCTGGGGTTCTTGTTTCCGCCGGTGGACTTGGCCAGTGCTGGGCCGCCAAGGATCCCGTTGTAGGGCAAGGGGATCTTAGCAACATCAAACACGATCCTCTCTGTCCTGTAGTTCAGATTGCTTCCAAAAGTCACGGGCAGCATGACCTTTCCCTTAGGTTGGCTACTTCCCGGGTTGACCCCCTGAAACGTGCCCATCTCCTCGAGGTCTCCATCAGGAATCTGCAGTTTCTCGACCACGGCAGGCGAGATCAAGTTCAGATCGGCCCGGCCATCGACTAGCATCTTTGTCACCTTGAGGTTGCATATAGTTGGTGAAACCAACAATGGCAAGCACCCGACCGCAGTAGTGCGATCAGGGTGATCCTCATTGTCAAAAATGATAGGTGTGCTGGACCACTTCAGCGGCCTTTGGGCATCAAACGACGGCTCTGCCGCTGTAATCTCTCGTGCCCACTGTTTAAGTTGGCGGTGAGAAGTATGCAGCGAGGCGCTACCGTCGATGCACATGGCCTCTGTAGCTTTATGAAACTCTTGGTCGCCGGATTCGTCGTCCTCTTCGTGATCGTCATCTTCTGGCTTTTTGTCACGGCCCCGGGCGGGCCTCTCCTGTTGTTTATCCTTGCCGCGACGGCCCGCCTGGCCGTCACGCTTCTTGCCGGACCCCTCAACACCGTCTTTCCCCTTCTCCTTGGCCCGTCTCTCATATTCAGCCCTCTGCTTCTCAGCGAGGAGCTCAACCTGTCGGCAGTCTTGGAGAGCATGGCCTTTGGTGCGATGGATCTTGCAGTATCGCTTGCCGGAGTTCCCTGGCTTCTCGGCAACCGCCAAGGCCCGGCAGGCGACACATCTGG
This sequence comes from Triticum aestivum, assembly GCF_018294505.1. Lineage (NCBI taxonomy): Eukaryota > Viridiplantae > Streptophyta > Magnoliopsida > Poales > Poaceae > Triticum > Triticum aestivum. The sequence continues at coordinate 157,517,994 of NC_057812.1, read as the reverse complement.
CAATTTCCTTGCCAGGGTCATCTGCCTTGGTTTTCTTGGTGGAGCCGGTGTCACCAGATCCCTCGACGGCAAGCACGGCTTTACCTTTGCGCTTCCTGTTGCGGCGCCGGCCCTTCTTTGCCGGGGCGGCAGTATCTTCATCTGAGGAGTCGGTTTCCACGCCGGCGTCTTTGCCGGGGTACTTCCTTCCCTCTTCAGCCTGGGCACATCTGTCAGCAAGAACATAGAGTTCTGCTACATCTTTCACCTTGTTCATTGCCAGCTCTTCGCGCATCTTGCGGTTACGCACGTTCTGATGGAACGCGATGATGATGGCGGCAGGGTGAACATCAAGGATATTGTACTGTATCCGGCTGAACCTCTGTATATACTTGCGGAGACTCTCGCCTCCCTTCTGGGGAATGACGTGCAGGTCGCTCGCTTGGCCATGGGCTTGGTGGCCTCCAGTAAAGGCGCCCACAAACTCATGGCACAAATCCGACTAGGTGGAAATAGAGTCTATCGGCAAGTGCATCAACCATGACATGGTGTTGGGTTTAAGAGCCAACAGAAAGTAATTCGCAAGCAACTTATCGCCGCGGGCTCCGGCAGCTTGCATCGCAATGGTGTAGATGCTGAGGAACTCGGACGGGTGGGTCTTTCCGCTGTACTTTTCGCACACGTCAGGTTTGAAGGTGTGGTGAGTGGGCCACGGGAACTGCCACAACTCACTAGTAAAAGCCAGACAGCCTACCACGTAAGGTAGGCCTCCAGGGCTCTCTGGTGCCGGGTGGTTCAGAGCAGGCCCTGCTCGTCTGTCTGACTGGTGGCGCGCTCCGCGCCGGTGCTTGATAGTGGTTCGAGCGTCTTCATGTTCTCGTTCCCGAAGGACTTGGCGCTGGTCGCAGTGGGTCCGCGGGTCGAACAACGCTACGGAGATTTCGTCGCCCGCAATGTCGCGACGGGCTGGCGTCTGCGGTACCGGGCGAGGAGGAGGCCGTGGTCGCGGCGCCGCCGGCTTTCCTACCACTGGTGCGTGGGACTCCATCGGAGCATCGACCGGGGGCTCCACCGGACTCGGTTCGTCGTTGTTGGCCACCGTAACAAGGCTTCAGATAGTGGCTCTCCATTCGTCAAGTTTCCCCGTAGTGGGAGGAAAATCGAGGAGCAACTGCGCGCGCGCCAGGGCTTCTGCTGGCGTTCGTGGCAGCAAAACCTGCACGGATCACGATGCGCTTCGACTTCTGACCTTGTCAGAAGGAGCTCTATCACGACCGCGCGTTCGCATTCCATCTTCACCAGCGCCTTGGCGAGCGGGCAGGTCTTCTACCTCCCGGGAGTGGCGCTCGGGGCTCTCCCCGCGGAGACGCCCGGGGTCTTCGGCGTGTTTTGCGCCGTTTGTCGCGCGCCGCTTGAGAGGAGCACGCTGTCGGCGCTGGCGTGGGAGTCTTGGAAGCCCTCGCATCGCCTTCGGGCGGGGCGGTAGCGATCTTGGAAGGCCCCGCGCCACCCGTGAAGGGCCTGGCTCCGTCTTTGGATTTGGCGGCATGCGAAGCGTTACCAGGCGCATGAACATCGCCGCCTCCCAAACTCCGGCTGCTGGGACGGTGTTGGTGTTTGCAAACGGTGCCCTGGGTCCTTTCTGCGACCGGTCCGCTGCTTGCCCGCATCGGGACGGGATGTCCGGCCTCCGACGGGCCAACCGCCACCGTTGTCTTCTTCTTGGGCGCCATAACGATGAAGAAGCGTCGAACTAACTGCTAAAGCCGATTCTCACAACTGCGCCCCCTACCTGGCGCGCCAAAGATGTCGGTGGGAACGACACCTATGGGATCACAAGAATCCGAACTACGGTTGCGGGGCGCGGGGTCGTGAGAAGAGCAGATCAAACAGATAGCACACAGTTCGTTTATCCAGGTTCGGGCCGCGGGGATGCGTAAAACCCTACTCTTGCTTTGGTGGATTATATATCTGTGTTCTTGAGCTAGCTATGGGGTGTGAGGAGCTCCAAAAAGCCGAATCCTCCTCCTGGTCCCCTCGGGCCTCCTTTTATAGGAAAGGGGGTGCCACAGTAGCACCAGGAGGTGGAAAGGGAACAGTGATGCGAGGTTATCCCTCGCATTACATGACAAGGCGCATTTAATGCGTCTTGCCCAGGTGTCCTTGCTTTATCGGGGACGGGGGAGAGCCCTGTCTCGTCCGTCGCCGCTCCCTCTCGTGTTGACACGTGCCTTGGCCAGCGGCGCCCGCGGTGCCATGTAGGCAGGCAGGCAGCTGAGGTGGCGTAGTGGTAGGTCTCCATGAAGATCTGCATGCCTCCACGCAGGTGCCTGCCCAGCTGGTTGGGTCGGCAGTTGCATGCGAATGGCGGTGGAGGTTTGACTGGCGTGGGCCTGATGGTGGCCGAACGGGTGTTTTTGGCAAGGGCCTTGCCGGGGCCCCTGCAAGGGTCTTGCCGTGGCGCCTGCTGTCATCCCCGGCAAGGCTCTTGTCGGGGGCCTTGTGGTCCTCCTTGGCTGGGATCCTGCCAAGGATCATCATCTTCTGAAGGGTGTATCTGATCTCGAATGTCTTCACAAAGATCTGCATGCCACCACGGGGATGTCTCCCGAATCCTTGCCCCATGAGGGCAGTGGACTCAAGGGTGACTCACTCCGTAGGTGTGGGGCGAGCTGCCACGGCAAGGGTCTTGCCGGGTTTTCTAAAACCGCCTCCCGGCAAGGATCTTGCCGGGGGGTCCGCTTCGTCCCCTTTGCTCTTTGTGGTCTTGGTCTTGGCTTCGTTCTGCTTCTCTTGAGCTTTGGCCTTACCTTGGCTCACCTCCCTTGCCTTGCTCAGTGTGGTGGTGCCCGTGGCTCAGACTGCCCGTGCACAGTTATAGGGGTACAAAAAGTGTACCCCTCTTTTTGCACACTGACAGGGGATGCCAGTGCAGCTAGGGGTGGGAATCTGCCTCAGCCACCTTCTCTGGCCGAATTTATGCTGGAGGCAGAAAGAAACAAGCGTGAGACTAACCGCTTGCTGGAGCGGATTGAGCAGAACACTGCACGTCATCAGTGAAACGACTTGGTGTCAATCAATGACTTTATCAAGTTGTACCCACCAAAGTTTAATCATTCCATCGAGCCCCTCGACGCGGATGACTGGCTTCGCAGCATCACCCACAAGCTACGTTCTGCCAACGTAGCCGAAGCTGATAAGGTTACCTATGCTGCCTATCACCTCGAAGGCCTTGCTAGCCTTTGGTGGGAAAACTTTGAGGCTATGCGCCCGGTCGGCCAAATCACTACTTGGGCTGAATTCAGTGAGGCTTTCCATGAGCATCACATCCCGGAAGGTCTCATGGATCGTAAGAGGGAGGAGTTCTGCAATTTCACCCAAGGCAGACTGACTGTGGATGCTTATAGTCGTGAGTTTGGGAATCTGGCACGTTATGCTCCTGAAGAGGTATCCACCGACGCTAAGAAGTAGGCAAGGTTCCGCAAGGGACTTAGCCCCGAGCTTCACCGCGATCTTCATCTGACGAGTGCACCTCCTTCCAGAAGTTGGTCAATAAAGCCATCAGTGCTGAGACAGGCCAGCCTAACTATGACACTTCACGCAAGCACTCTCGTGATTTTGGTTCTTCATCCGGCTTTGGATCTCAGAAGCGCCGGTGTGGATTCCAAGTACAGCGCTGCCACCCAGGTTCATTTCGAGGCCATCCTTTGAGGCGCCTCGCCCCAACCAGCAGTTTGCACCGCCTAAGTCCTATGGTGGCCCCGCTGCTAATGCTGCTCCACGCCCCAATGTTGTGACATGTTTCAAGTGTGGAGAGCCGGATCACTACAATCGAGAGTGTCCCCAGAACAACAACCCCAACCAGTCTGGAAAATCTGTTGGCCGTGGTAAGCCAGCGGGAAAGACATTCTATGCCAAGCCAGCCACCACTACACGTGGCCATGTCAACTATGTCTCAGATGAGTAGGCTCATGATGATCCTAACATCGTCCTTGGTACGCTCCTTTTTAATTGCCTTCCAGCATCTGTTCTTTTCGATACCGGAGCATCTCATTCATTCATATCTGAGAGCTATGCTCGATTGCATAACACGACATTCTGTGACATGCCCACTTCCATGGTAATTCAAACTCTGGGTTCCAAATGGCAAACTTCTAGAGTAAGCCATGGGAATGAAATCCTTGTCGATAGACTTGTCTTCCTTGCATCTTTAATAGCTCTCAAGTCCTCGGACATAAACATCATCTTGGCTATGGACTGGATGTCATCCTATTATGCTAAGATTGACTGCTCTACTAGAACTGTTCAACTTACTCACCCATCGGGCAAGACAGTCAATGTCTTAACTCGAGTGGCCAAGCGCCAGCTTTACTCCCTAATGCCAACCCCCTTCCAGACCTTGAAGATATTCCGGTAGCCCGAGACTTCCCGGATGTCTTCCCCGAAGATCTGCCAGGTGTTCCAACTGACAGGGTTGTCGAGTTTGTGATAGACCTTGTTCCAGGAACCGTTCCAATTTCTAGAAGCCCCTATAAGATGGCACCCTTATAACTCAATGAGTCCTTGAAAAAGGGTTTCATCTGTCCTAGTTCCTCTCCTTGGGCTTGCCCCGTTCTCTTCGTCAAGAAGAAGGATGGAACGGATCGGATGGTTCTGGATTGCCGACCTTTCAACTTGGTCACTCTCAAGAACAAGTATCCGCTTCCCAGGATCAACGATCTGTACGATCAGCTCACTGGATCCTCAGTATTTTCCAAGATGGATTTGAGATTGGGCTACCATCAAATCAAAATCAAAATCGGGGTCATTCCCAAAACGGCTTTTGTTACCCGTTATGGCCAATACGAGTACACCGTTATGTCCTTCAGTTTAACCAATGCCACAGCCACCTTCTCTCGGTTAATGAACTCGTTCTTCATGGAGTATTTGGATAAATTCGTCGTAGTATACCTCAATGATATACTCATCTACTCCAAGAGCGAGGAAGAACATGTCGAACATCTAAGGTTGGTATTGACGAAACTTTGAGAGCATTGCCTTTATGCCAAATTCTCCAAGTGTGAATTTTTGTTGCCAGAAGTGACCTATCTAGGCCATGTAATCTCTGGTAAGGGTATTGCTATCAATCCCGAGCGAGTTCAAGCCGTCCTTGATTGGACTCCACCTGAAACGGTCAAGCAAGTTCGGAGCTTCCTTGGCTTAGCGACCTATTGTCGCCGCTTCGTCGAGAATTTCTCCAAGGTTGCTTAACCTCTAACTGAACTCCTCAAGAAAGATAAAAAGTTTGAGTGGACCCCATAGTGCGATTTCAGCTTTTAGGAACTGAAAAGACACCTGACATTTGCTCCCGTACTGGTACCACCAGATTTCAACAAGGATTTTATTATCTATTGCGACGCCTCGCAACAAGGACTAGGTTGCATACTCATGAAATATCATCAGGAAATTGCCTATGCTTCATGGCAATTACACCCACATGAGGAAAACTATCCCACACATGATCTAGAGCTTGCAGTGGTAGTCCATGCACTTAAAACTTGGCGACATTACCTTCTCGGTAATCGTTGCGAGACCTTCACTGAGCACCAAAGTCTGAAATATATCTTCACCCTACCGGATTTGAATCTCAGGCAAAGATGTTGGGTCGAGTTGATCTCGGATTACGACTTAGGAATAACTTACACCCCGGGCAAAGCCAATGTCATGGCTGATGCGCTAAGTCGTAAATCTTATTGTAACAACCTGATGTTACAACAAAGTCTACCACTTCTCCACGAGGAATTTCGTAAGCGTAACCTTTACATTGTTCCTCAAGGATTCCTATCCACCCTGGTGGTGAAACCTACCCTTACGGATCAGATCATCAAGGCACAGAAGGTAGATCTGGGAATCTGCTGTATTAAGAGAAACATTAAGAAAGGAGTCGCGAATTGTTTCTCCGTGGATGATCAAGGTGTCGTATACTTTGGAAACCGTTTAATGGTTCCCAAAGCATGAAACCTGAGGCGGCTGATCCTTAAGGAAGCTCATGAATCCCCTCTCGCTATTCATCCCAGTAGTACTAAAATGTATCAAGACCTACACCAGAGGTTTTGGTGGACTAGGATGAAGAGAGAAATTGCTCAATACATTGCTAGTTGCAACATCTGTCATCGTGTTAAAGCAGAGCATCAACGGCCTGCTGGCACCCTTCAACCTTTGGCTATTCCCGAATGGAAATGGGATAAAACCAGTATGGATTTCATTACTGGGTTTCCCAGGACCAAGAGAGGGAATAATGCTATCTTCGTCGTGATCGATCGTCTTTCCAAAGTAGCCCATTTTGTACCTGTTCGTGAGAGTATCACCGCTAGCCAGCTAGCTGACCTATAAATCTCCCGAATAGTGTCCCTTCATGGTGTCCCATTGGAAATTAACTCAAACCGTGGAAGTTTCTTCACCTCTCGATTTTGGGAAAGTTTCCAAAATGCAATGGGAACTTGTCTCTCTTTTAGCACCGCCTTCCACCCCCAATCAAGTGGTCAAGTAGAGCGAGTCAATCAAATTCTGGAGGATATGCTCCGAGCTTCTGTCATCTCATTCGGAATGGATTGGGAGAAATGCCTTCCATTCGCGGAGTTCGCTTATAACAACAGTTATCAAGCTAGCTTGGGAAAAGCTCCTTTCGAAGTTCTCTATGGACGAAAATGTCGAACGCCTCTTAACTAGTCAGAAACCGGGGAAAGACAACTCTTTGGCCCGGATATGATTCAGGAAGCAGAAGAGCAGGTTCGCGTTATTCGTGAGAAATTGAAAACAGCCCAATCTCGTCAAAAGAGCCAATATGACCGTAAACATAAGCTCATGACTTATGAACTCGGCGAGAAGGCTTACCTTCGGGTTACTCCGTTAAAGGGAACCCATCGTTTCGGTATCAAAGGCAAATTGGCTCCTCATTACATTGGACCCTTTCGCATTCTTGCCAAACAAGGAGAAGTTGCCTACCAATTGGAACTACCTCCACATCTTTCCAGAGTTCATGATGTCTTCCATGTTTCTCAACTCAGGCGTTGCTTCGCGGATCCTATCGTGGAGTGGACCACGAAACGCTTGATCTACAAGATAATCTCTCATATCGGGAATATCCCGTTCGTATCCTTGATCAAGCCGAGCGTACCACTCGACGCCATAACATCAAGTTTCTTAAGGTTCAATGGTCACACCACTCTGAAAAAGAAGCCACTTGGGAAAGGGAGGATCGTCTTCGACTCGAGTACCCCACCTTCTTCCCAACGGATCCTAAATCTCGGGACGAGATTCTTTTGAGTGGGGGTGAATTGTCACACCCTAGCTAGTTCATGCATTAGAGTGTTGCATCATGTTTATTTTCCCAGAAAACTGAAATGGGGATGACAGAACCCCCAGCACCACCCCTGGAACAACTAGGGTTTACTAAAAACTTTTTCAATGAACCTAAAATTCCCTTCTAAAAAGTCCACCTTTTTTGTTTTGGGTTAAAACCTTTGACAAAAATGGTGCACACTTTTCTAGGACATCATAAGGTCATTGGATTAATTCATTACTAATTGCATTTGGGCAATTTAAATCCAATAAATATTTTAACATGCCCAAATAATCCTGAAAGTAATTTTAGGCTGTTGTGAATATTTTCAAATGTGCCTCTGAATATTTTCAGGGTTTTCCTAAATGAAATAGTATTTTTACTATTTCAAAACACAAAACAGAAAAGGAGAGAGAAAGGAAACTAACCTGGCAAGCCACCAGCCGGCCCAGCACTGTGCTGGCCCGCTCCAGCCAGCTGCTTCGTCCCTGCCAGGCAGGCAGGGAGGTGACGCCGGTGAGCGTGAGCTCCCCAGCGCGTCAGCTACTTGCCGCCCTCGCACCTGGACACCTGGGTGAGCTCCACGTTGTCGCCCCGACCCCGCAGACACACCCATTCTTCCCCTGTCTCTCTCCCTTGCCGCCGCACCATCGACGTAGCCGCCCCCTCCGTCGTCCTCGCGCCGCGCCATCGTGTCCATGAGCTCCACCGTCATCGACTACGTCGAGCAGGCCGAGCCCCGAGCACTCGCCCGCTCTGGAGTCGCCCCGACCCCGTCTTCCCCAACTCCGGCCACCGGAGATCCCCTACGCCTTCACCGTAGCACCAGCTCATCCCCGACCTCGCCGTCTGCCTCCACGTGACCCCCGTGAGCTCAGCCACCTCCCCATCCTCTCTGTTTGCCTTCTCGAGCACCGCAGCGACCACACCAAGCTCGGCCGCACCCACTGCCGCCACCGCACGTCGCCGTCGTGGCCACAGCCACGTTGGCTCGCAACCGAGCACGTCATTGTCTTCAACGCACTCGCAGGAGCCCGTAGCACCCCCGCACGCTCCTTGTTGTGCCTCCTAGCGACTAGTTCGACCTCGCCCGAACTCCGGCAGCCGCCACGCTCGTCGCCGGCGTCGTTTCCGGCGACCCTGAGCCCAGCCATTGCCACCACTCGACGCGGCTTGCTCCCAGCTATGGGTAGGAGGTCTCCACCGTCCATTTGGTCGCCGGAGTGCAAAACCCGCACTGCCCTGCCACGTCTGGCCTCGCCGGCGGCTAAACGCCGGCGAGTTTGACTCCGCTGGCCCAGTTTGAACCCCCCCATGGGTCACTGACGTGTGGGCCATGCCCCTATTTAATTTGGAATTAGATTAGTTAACGCTAATTACGTTAGTTAATAGGTTGACTCACTGACATGTGGGCCTAGGCCCTAACTAACCTAGTTTAGTGCTAACGTAACACTAACTAACTCTTTTAGTTAGTTGTTACACTAACAAACGGGGCCCACCGGTCAGGTTTGACCTGGGCTAGCGCCTTTGACCTGTTGACGTCACCCTGACACATTGCTGACGTAATAACTCAATTACTGGAATTATTCTTATATAGGAAATTCCAGAAAATATTACAAACTTCAAAAATTCATAACTTTTAATCTGTAACTCCAAATGCAAAGATTTATATATGAAATTTGATCAGGAAAACTCAATCTTTCCATCTGTAATGGTTTCATGCATGACAAAACACTTTAACCTTGCTGTTTAGGTGAAACAAGCTAATACACTTATAATGCTTATGAACGTAAGCTTCCATTTGAATCTTTGATTCAAATGGGCCCAAACCAACTTGTTTCACATTGCATTAGGCAGGACACCTCATATTTCCATGTCATAGCATGCATCATATTGTTGCATATTGCCATGTGATGATTGTGTTCTGTGGTGTCTTTCATGGTAGGTTCTGCCTCCGAGGATATTTCCGAGTATCCAGCTAAAGGGCAGTACCCTACTACTACTCCATCAGGCAAGCAGCCCCATTGATCATATCGATACAATCCCATGTTCTCGCTTCTACTCTCATTTACTGCATTAAGACAACAACATTTCAAACTGCTGTGTGTTACGATAGTTGAACCCTTATCCTCTGCATGACTTGTCATTGCCACAGTAACTAGATGAAACCCACTAGCATGTGTAGGACTTGATTGAGCCATGTATGTGTTTCCTACCTTGCTATGCCTGCTATGCTTAGAGTTGTGTCAGGTCTGGTTCATCTGGGTGATGGGCTAGAGTGAAATGAATACGTCGGTAATGTGATGGATGTGTTGAACATGTTTTGGTAAAGGTATTGATGAGAGGCCATGGAGGAGTACATGGTGGGTTGTTTCATTGAGGTCGTCCTAAGAACTGAGATCTGTATGTGTGATTCAAGAATCAGTTACTACCATACATTGGGCCCAAAACCAATGGACCCTCTCGGCTTCTTAATCACCCTAGTACTCTATCCAGGAGTTGCAATTAGTTTCTGGTGTTTGTAGGTTATGTGTTGGCGGCCGTGCGTAGCACTGACCCTAGGGGTGGGCTATGATGCGGTAGATACACCGTGGAACGGTGTACCGAGTCACCCGTTTGGTGTCTCGGGAACCCTGTTCACATCGTTTGAGGCCGTATGTGGAAACCTCGTCCGGACACCCTACAGATGGAACCTGGATAGGCGATAAACCTATACTAGAGACATGAGTGTTTAGGTAGGCCGTGGCCGACACCCTCGTTGGGCTTCCGCTTGAAGGTTGCCTAGTACATGTCATGTAAACGACGATAAGTGGTGAGAGCGTGGATGAAGAAGTACACCCCTGCAGGGTTAACATCATCTATTCGAATAGCCGCGTCCGTGGTAAAGGACTACTTGGTTGCCTATATAGTTCATAGACAAGTTAATGGTTACTACTAAAAGACTCAAGATAAGTGTGAGTACCGAGGATGGCCCTCTCGTAGGATGACGAGGGAGGATCCCCGATGCAGTATTGTGTTGGTGATTAGTGGACTCATGTGCGAAAACTATTTTACAGTGGTGTCTCGTAGGATAGCTTAGCGGAGGGTCAAAGCTGGCTTGCTGCAATAACTCCACCACCTTCTTGAGAATAAGCATGTATAGTAGGATCTATTGTAAGACTTGCTGAGTACCTTTGTACTCATGTTGCTTTAATTACTGTTTTCAGACGACAACACCGCCCCCTCCGATGGGTTTTACGAAGACCTCGGCGTCGATGAGTAACTTGCCACCCAGGTGGTGATTCTGGCCATGGAGGGCCCTATTTAGATAGACAGGCTTCGACAAGCCTTCTTTCATTCTAGTGTCTGTACCCAGACTTATGTGCTTCCACATGTGCTTGTATGCTTGTATGACTTGAGTGTCGGGTCTTGTGACCCCTACCTATATGAACATGTTATGTATGGCTCTACGAAGCCTTTAAATAAAGTACTTGAGTTGTAGAGTTTTGTTGTGATGCCATGTTGTATTTACACATATCGAGCATATTGTGTGTATGATTGAAATGCTTGGTATGTGTGGGATCCGACAATCTAGTTGTTTATCCTTGGCAGGCTCTCTTATGGGGAAATGTAGTCTAGTGCTCCTTGAGCCATAGTAGTCCGCTACAGCCCGGTTCACCGGAGTCCTGCTGGCCCAGCACTACTACTCAGGACACTTGACTGGCCGGCATGTGTTTCACTTCGTTCCTATGTCTGTCCTTTCGAGAAAATGTCACGTGGTGACATCCGGAGTCCTGCCTAGCCTGCTACAGCCCGGGTTCCCCGGAGTCCTGTTAGCCCAGTGCTACAGCCCGGATTCACACGCTGTTGACCGACATGCTCGATGTGATTCATGTATGCCTGTCCCCATAGGTCGGTGCCGCTTTGGGTTCACTACTAACCATGTCGGCCCGGGTTCTCTGTCATATGGATGCTAGCGACACTATCATATACGTGAGCCAAAAGGCGCAAACGGTCCCGGGCCTTGGTAAGGAGACACCCATGGGGATACCGTGCGTGAGGACGCAAAGTGATATGAGGTGTTACCGGCTAGATCGATGTGACTTGGAATCGGGGTCACTGACATCCAGGAAGTCCTTTACTAGTACTACTAGGAGTACTAGTGCGGTGAGATGGTTTCTTGAAGAAGACGATGGAGAAGCGGAGTCAGCGAAGAGTGAAATGATGGTTGGTTCGTCCGTGCTTTTGTGATTTGACGCCTCACTGCTTTTTGATTTGTGATAAAAGGGACAGGGGAGTAGACTCTGTGCTCTATACTTTACTACATGTGTCCAAGCATGGGAGAAAGAGGAGAGATGTTGAACTTTTATTTTCCTTCAATCAATCAATCAGGGAGCTTCGGTCCCATCTTTTTGGCTTTGGCAACACCGTCCACAATGGTTCTCATGATGCCAAAAGCTATTTTCACATTTGGCTACACATTGTGGATGCCCTTAACCGTACCACTTGGTTTTGCTCCTGTGTGCTATCTATACAAATCTCAACTATATTGATCTAAAAAATTATAGAATCAAGATTAGTAAAAAGGAGGTGATTTTGCCGGGCGGATGGCGGGGGAGGTTTCTTATTTGAGCAATGCTACATCCATGTAATGGTTTACTAAAGTTATGAACTGATGTCATGTGCGACTATTTGATTGGATTAAAGGAGAGGATTAGGCCCACCCCACCTGAAAATGAGGGGGGGCATATATAGATTAGATGGAAAGTATACATAGCAGCTATGTAGCCCTTTGTAAGTCTAGGATTAGGCTTCTTATTTTCGGAGGACGTTGTCCTGGCGGTTTGCTAACATGTGGTCCCACGTGTTAGTGCTTTACCAAGACGATCCGCGTCCCACATGAGGCAGAACAACAGCAGAAGCAACACGTGGTTAAGTTGAAGAAGATGAGGGAGAAGCGGATTCAGCAACGAGTGAAATGATGGTTGCTTCATCCCTCCAACTTAACTGCGGGAAAGTGCAGCTTCGTGATTTGACGCCTCATTTCTCATTACTACGCCGGCGCCATGACTGGGGTGCTTCACCCCGGCTGCTCTGCACTGTATTCCGGTATGGCACATGGACCCGGTAGCTTGATGTCCCACATGTCGGCAAAAGGGACTAGAAGATTTATGAAAGCGAGCGCCCCACTCTTACGACGGAGGCGTAGACGACACGACGGCCCAGTGAACTGTCACTTGTACTGTATAGTACTATAATTTTGCTATTTCGCACGATCCATCGATACAAACCCAATTAAACAGGAAAGGGAGGGATTTTTCCCGTGCGGTAGTTGATACTGGCCATACATTTCAAAGGAAATTTTAATGTATGCAAACTGAATAATTATAAGTAACAATATGATATCTAGTAAAACTAAAAATACATATGATTTATTGTGTTAGAGTGTAGTAGTAGTGTTGTATTGCATAGTTCTTAGATATAACATGCGAGAACGTGTAGAGATGTAGTTTTGGAGGGCCTACAGAGAGAAAAGCATAATACGGTCACCGAACTTCAGAATAAGCTGATTACGGTCACTATATACATTTTGCGGTGATTATACGGTCACTTGCTCACAGTTCAGCATCGGATTGCACTCTGTTGACCGGCCAAATAGTTTGTGTGGCGCCATGTTGACTAGTTAAATTGACCATGTTCCTTGTGGGTCCCACCTGTCAGTTTGCATAGGCAAAAGGTCAGATAAACACAAATTTACGCAGGTGCGACAAGGCTCCAACCCGTGCGTGGGAATCACCTGGTTGTGTATGTGTCTGTCAGGGCCTGATGTGTGCACATGCACGTGTAGGTTGAGCACTTGAGCGTGAGAGTGTGTGTTGGTCGTGTGGTGTACTGGCGTGTGCATGCATGCGTGCGTGTGTGCGTGTGAGTGTTGCATGCGTGTGTGGCTGCGTGTGTACGTGTGAGTGTTGCGTGTGTGCGTGGGTGCTTGTGTTTGTGTGAGTGTTGCATGGATGCAGTTCGTGTGCATGTGTGTGTGTATAATCACCACACTAGCTCATGTGTGTTAAAATAGACAACTCAGCATACCAATACAAGGCCACGTAGTCCGTTGTGCCCGCGGTCATGACTTTGAACCACCGTCCAAATATTTTTTGTTGTTGTTTGTTTTCATTCTTACTAGCAAGATGCCCGTGCATTGGACGTAACATCAAGATACATTTGTATGACTTGTTTATCTTGTGAGAGAAAAGGATGAACGAGGGAAGGCCTTATTTGCAAATGTGGAGAGGTGTGTGGGTACCTTTTTGCAAAATTGCCATAGTTTCTTTCCTATCCGTCAGATATAAATCAGACGGCCTATATTGCAGAATGCCAGGCACACCATCATCACCAACTATGTTTTTTTATAAGAGTGTATTTTATGTATTTTATAAGAGTGTAGATGTAGAGTAGATACAAGTCGATAGGTGGGCACGATGGTAGTGAGATAGTGTGATGCAACACTAGAGGTGCCATGTGGAGCGTTTAACTGGTCAACTAGTCATGTCATGAGCAAATACAGAGTTGTACGGTGAGCCCGTGACTGTATAATAACCACTAAACATAAATGGTGACAGTAATGAGTGGATTCTGAAGTCCAGTGTACGTATCGTGCTTTTGCTTCAAATACAATGATCGTCATTGCATATATCTCAAGAGAAAGATGAAACATGCGTGAATTTTCTGGGGGCTTACTTTTAGAGGACCTGGAGATAGTTTTCTGTGCATACGTGAAAGGGGTGTACAGGGGTGGTATGTGATGGAGAGAGATGCTCTTCATTTCCCTTTGTTATGACTAACTTTGTATATAGTATAAAAAAATACAAATTCAAAGTGCAGAATAAATATCATTGTGGGTACCATGCAATGCAAATTAGCGTTCATACTCCTCCATATAACTTTGTAATTTTGTATATATGTAGAAACTCTAAAATAATTTTTTGGCCACACTTTATTCAAAAGGAATGTTGTATGCGAAATAAACATGAAGAGAGGGCTTTTTAGATCAATGGGGTACGTGATGTAATATGTGTGAATGTGTAGTTGATGCATTTGGTTGGGCCTAGAGAGGTATGTGTGTGTATTACGTATTTGAGAGAGGCATGGATAGAGGGGCCGACGGGGGTGTGTGGGAGAGTTAGCACGAAAAATGAGAGTGGTCTAGAGAGAGAGACAAATATGACGTCACGAGAAGAGATTCCATTCCCTTGAGTGTGTATATGCAAGGGGGGAAGGAATAGAGGCACCAGGAGAAATTTTCTGTGTGTGTGGTGTTTGTGTTGGTATGTGTGGGTGTGAGAAGATAATGAGACATGGGGGCAGAGGGTGTGTCACCGCGTGAGGTCCGGTGGGTCGAGGTGAGGCCCTTTGTTCGGTTCCGTCCTGCACCACATTGGTCGGCCCATGACGCATTTAGGAAGACCCATGGATGGCTAGTCGTACAAGACATAGATGGTAGAATTATGAAGGACTCTATGTCCACTGACAAAGCTGGCTAGGATTTGTAACCCTAGGTTCTCGGACTAAGGTAACCCCTTTATCTCTGATATTATTATTTATCCAACCTAACTTTAAGGGGCATCCTACAGAATGCTCTACTAGAATCATACTCGTCTATTAGGAAGAGAGGTGTGAGACAATGCGCGAGAGACAGGCGTAAAGATAATGTGCGTACATGAGACACGTAGGCAGGTCCATGTATATAGAAAGGGTCGATGATGATTATTCGTCTGTATGTTTGCGAGAGGAAGAGTGCTTGTGATAAAGGTTAGTGAAAACAGTTGTAAATGGTTATGAGAGGGAGGGAGGGTTATATCTAGAGCATGTGTGCGAGAAAGACACCTCGGGAGAGAGTGTGTGAGCATGTGTGAGAGACCACCGATGGAGAGTGAAACTACACGTAAAATACTGCTCTACACATTGATTAAAGATATAAATTGTATCCAAATATTTGGATGGGATCATGATATTTGCAATTCGTGTAAGGAGCGCTCATTGATCCATCAAACATCTAGATTCTATCGAATTTGAGCATGTCTATGTTATTATTCGACACAACTGATCCACATAGTTAGTATTTTGAACTCCAGACAATGCATCGCTTTAGCAATCGAAGATAAACGTGAGTATAGTTCATGTTGTGTGTGTAAAGCACATTATACATACGAAAGTTACACAATGGACATTATAAATAGCTACCTATGAACTAGCATACATTCGAATTCAACTTAAGGTGGTTTAAAAAAATCAAATTCAACATGAAGTCCATTCAATTATTTGAATTTGATATCATGGCATTTTTAAACCATACCTAAATTATGGGGGCACCAATCTTTGCTATGATTTTGTACATAATAGCATGTGTAGTCGTGTACAAAATAGATTCAAATTTAGCTCCTCCATTCCAAAATAATCGTAGTTATAGGATTTTCAAGTATCAAAATTTCAAAAAGAAGCGGATAATTTAATGAGGTTTTCAAACATACAAGGTCAAATATAACGTTGTCTATTTAGGTCAATCCTCATAGTTCAAGAGTACTCTAAACGTGAATGCTTGTGTTTCAAAATTTTGAACGAAGTGCCAAAAGAGCCTCTACCCGCCCGAAACCGCGTGAGACCAATGTTTGGTAGTACAAGGAAATTACTTATCTAATAACTCCGACCCGTGAAACCTACCGGCCCGACGTCCAAAGCTCTAAACTGGTGTAGGTTTGTAGCTTCATCTAGACGCCACGCAACCAAATCCGAAAAACATTCATACAAAATGGCCGCCTAAGCACACATGCGCGCGGCCGAAATCGCTCCCGCCCACTATTTGGTACACCTGGGATTACCATCCTACCCCCGACCCGCAGTAGGTCCGAAATTTAAGAGGGGGGCAAACTTTCTACTTTCCCCAAATTTCAAACAAGCGCGTCCCATCTTCTGTTCAAAAATGCCAAAAACAAGCGCGTCCCAGACCAAAACATGGTTCCCCCCCCCACCCGTCCGATTCCCCATTCGTACTCCGTGGGCGCCAAAACTACCTCTCCACCAACCGCGAAACCCAGGCGTCCTCCGTCCGCCACCCCATCCCACCAATCAACCGCCACCCTCCTCCATCACGCCGGAGCCGATACCCCGATGTCGTCGTCCACCGCAACCTCAACTACAACGCCCTCCACGGCTAGTAGTTGAAGGTGAGGCCGAGCCGTCCATACCCGAGCCAGTTCAACCACGGTGTCCTGTGCCTCACCGCTGCCACTCTAACTTCGCCACCCTCCACCGCACTGGAGTTGTTCCTGCTACGCCGTCCTTCACCGCCTCAGATCTGCTTCCCCTCCGCTGACATACAGCCACGGCAACACAGTCAACAATTTGGCCATGGGTTCGTCCAAGCCTGCACCCTCCAGAACATCGGTTTCCCCGGTAAAAAGAAGAATATCGGTGCGACATGTGGAGGTGACCACACCGGCAACCGAAAAAGGTAATCCTCTTCCATTATTCGTGCAAATCTTACATCTCTGCTTGCACGGTATTCATCCCACAGAAGACACTAGTTGACCGCTTCTTCTTGATACTAGATGTTCCTAGTAACTCGCGATGCACAAGGTTTCTCCTCATATACTATTTCACCTTGGGTAGAGGTCCGTCGCCCCCCTGAATTTCAATTTCTGGCCAGTTGATTCCCAATTAACAGAAGCATTCCTCGGCGTAACAGGCACTAGTACACCTATTACGTCGGGGAAGCAGTGCCTTGGTGTTTATCTTAGGGGCATGTGCGGCCTAGAGCTACTGGCGCCCGATCTAGAGGTCGGTCAAGATTAAAGGGATGGACAGGGGGCGCTGCCAAGCATGGCGGTGGTGTGAGGTCGATGGGAGGGCGGGGCGGCGGAGGCAGGGGTCTGGGCCGGTGGTCGCTGGCGGTTCGAGAAAGATCGTCAACAGTGACTGGCGGGAGGTAGACGAAGGCCATCTTCCCGTTCCTTATAGATCGGACGGTTCATTAAAAAAATCGACTGGCCTATTTATTTTCAGTCGACTGTTATCTTAGATATGATCACATGTGGTGGTGTGATGGAGGAGTACCTACATTTCCTGTGCTCATATATTACAAAATCATACGGAGTAGAATCTAATTTTGTTTGCCATGCAATGTTGTAGAGCTATCATATGTCTCCTGTCATTTATTTTTCAGCCACCTGCTATCTGCTACTTTTACAGTGCACTAGTTCTACACACACTTCACCCATACTCTCACTATTGTGTTTTTATGCAAGGGTATTTCAGACTCTACTTCCATGAGAGAAGCCAAAAAGAAAAGAGAGAAGTCGCTCCAGCTTCGTATGCGGGTAGGCAAGACACGTTACAGCGCTATAAAGGGTGCAGTGTCAGCAGATGGAGACGGTAAACGTAGCTCTGGAATTGATGACCTCGCTCGCAATGAACCACCATCCCAAGTGCTTGCTTTAACTTCGCAGTGTCATATGTGGTTGTTTGTTCCATATGGTGTCTAGCTTGTATTTGAAAGGCCGAAGTCGGTAAGATAAGGAAAGATATTTTTTTACATGAACCACCATCCCGTGAGCACCAGAAGACAAATAGCTAGTTAGGGAACTGGCCGAGCCAGTGACAAGCCCAGCAAAGATAGGCATCACCTGGAAGCCAACTAAAAAGCTACGATGGTGGCGAAGCAGCCCGCCTCCCACCAGGCTCTCAGGCCCTAGATGATCATGCTCACCACTCCAGCCGGATGTCTAGCTTGTATTGCTTCCAATTTGGTTAAATTGCATCTGCTTAGCTTACACATTATACCTTTGAATATGACATGCCTTTCTGTTTTTGGTAGATACTAGTACATCTGTGTATTAACCATGTTCTTACATCAAACTAATGTTCTTATGTATCCCTCATCAATCACTTATGACGAGGCAGGCAGGCAAGGGGACTACTCCTCATTTAAAGAATGCAGCGTCAGCCTCCCAACATGATTCTCAAGAAACAGAAATGCTAGATGAAGATAGTGAACGTAGCTCTGTAGTTGATTACAGCATTTCCCCTACACTAGCATCGCAGGTGCTTGCTCTAACTTGGCAGCGTGATATGTGGTTGCATGTTGCATAGGGTGTCTAGATTATTATTCTTCCAATCTGGTTAAACTACATGTGCTAGTCTGCTTAGCTTATAAATTATACCTGTTAATGTGACATGCCTTCCTATATTTAGTACATAGGACATCTGTCTATTAAGCATGTCCTTACATAAAACTATTATTTTTTTGTATCCCGCATCAATCAACATGACGAGACACCTTTAGTATATGCAGTGCGATATTAGTTGCATCTTTCATATTATTTATAGCATACGCTGCTTCGAATTTGTTGAAATTCCATTTATTATGGGACGCTTTTAACTTGGCAGAGTCATATTAGTTGCATCTTTCATGTGGTGTCTAGCTTGCATTGCTTCTTATTTGCTAGAATGGTTTCTGTTTAGTTTACACAGACAGTTGTGAACATGCCATGTCGTCCTGTTTTTCGTACATATTCCATACTGGTATCATGTGTTTGCCTTACATCAAAGTAGTGATTGTCAGTATCATGCATGAATGAGTTCTGAAGAGAGAATTTTATTGCTTTTTCTTATCGGTTTTACTTGACAATTCAAAATCAATAAAGCGGAAGGAAGTTAACAAGGCAGCGGATAAAGGTGCTCCTTTCGAATGGAGGGCCTCTACAGTTTCTACTCCTCCACACCCCCAAGATGATTTCCAAGACAACACATGCATAGACACTCAACAAAGCTGTGTTTATGATGAGCACGTCTCCCCTAGTGCAGCATCACCGGTGCTCCCTCTAACTTGGCACTGTTATATGTGGTTGCATGTTATGTGTGATGTCTAGCTTGTATTGCTTCTAATTTTGTTGAATCCATCTGCTTAATTTACACATTATACTTGAATAAGACACGTGTTCCTGTTTCTAGAACATACAATATCTGTCTATCACACCATGTTCTTACATCAAATTACTACTATTGTGTAACCTGCAAGAATCACTTATCATAAGACACGTTTGACTTTGGAGTGTGATATAGGTTACATCTCACATTCTTTTCTAGCTTGTACTACTAATTTGTTGAAATGGCACTTATGACGAGACAGTTTTAACTTGGTAGAGTGATATTCGTTGCATCTTTCATATGGTGTCTAGCTTACATTGCTTGTAATTTGTTGAAATGCCTTCTCCTTAGTTTACACATCATAAGCTGCGAATGTGCAATATTCTGAATATGCAATGGCACTAATGACGAGAGACCTCTAACATGGTAGTGTGATGTTTTTTGCATCTTGCATATGATTTATTTCTTGTATTGCTTCACATTTGTTTAAACGCCATTTATGATGAGACACTGTTAACTTGGTAGAGCGATATTTGTAGCATCTTTCATATGGTGTCTACCTTCCATTGCATTGCTTCTAGTTTGGTGAAATATCTTCTTCTTAGTTTACACATCATAGTTCTGGTTATCTCTTCCGTCCTGTTTTTCATACATATTACATCATCCTATCATGTGGTTGTCTAACATCAAAGTTCAGTTCATCTGCATCAAGCATCAATTTGGTCTGAAGAACTAAACTGTTATTCATTTTTCTTATCAGCTTGACTTAACATGGCACAGAGAAAGAGGAAGAAACACATAATGGCAGGGAATGAGAAGTGGATGAATCCTGCAGATTCTTCTGGTACTGATGGTGCAATAGAAGGTCAAAGTCCAGCGGAAAATTCTACAAACACGACATCCCACTCTACACGAGGTGCAAAAAAGCCAAACGGAAACAAATAGCTGCCACCAAACAAGCAGAGACAGCCCTAGTTCTTGCAATACCTACCACAGTACTACCAGCTGCACGATTTACTCGTGCGTCAACTAAGCTAGCAGCACATTCCCAAGCTCCCTTGCCACCTGACACTACTTCCCAAGCACTCTTGACACAAGACGAGTTGGCAATATCAGATGAACCTTGTGAGCTTCAACAACAAGAAGGTAGTTGCTGGAGTCAAGTTACAGTTGCATGCTTCTTTATATGTAGTCTCACAGTTTGATGTACACTAACACTTCCTATGTTCGTTGTTGGACTAGCACCTAGGCGCAAGAGGAAAAAAACATGAGGGATAATGCTCGATAGGTTAACTAAATCTAGAGGAGGAAGAATGGAGATCCATTTTGAGGCAAGTTTAAAAAGGCCATGTGATGCTACAGAGTCAGCCAAGTTAGTATCAGAGGCAGCGGTTGCCGTTAGGTGTCATGTACGTATCCTCCCAACATGGATTCAGTACAAGAATGACAAAGACAAAAGCCAGTTCAACACCTTCCTCGACCATTTATCTGTAAGTATGGTTATGTATGGAAACTAGTAATATCGGCTTGCTCTGTCCCTTACTTTCTAGGTTGCTGATAATGAGACTCCCATAATTTTCAATAGATGAGGTTCAAGTTGGATAGCCAACATGATGCAACCAGACAAGCTTGCACCCATGTTTGGTAGTCTGCTCTGTGACAGTATCGGTATAACTTGAGGAAAACTCACTTTGAAGGCAAGGCTAACAGTGAACATTCCCAAACATCTCCAGTGGAAAATATATCGGATGAAGACTGGAGGGGCCTTGTTAAACACTGATCTGATCCGAAGTATCAGGTACATAGATGTGATCAGATCACGTGTTGAAGTCCTTTTTACGCATGTGCCACACAAATCTATCTTCTTGTAGGTGAACTGTTCAAAGAACAGGGCCAACCGTATGAAAGTGAAATTCCAACAGACGACAGGATCTTGTAGCTATACACTGTGAGGCTCTTGTAATTAGCTGTTGTTTCACTCTTTTCACTGTACCATATTATCAGTTCTATATTGACTTGTTCAAAATGCAGAGGAAAGCCCGCAAGGACCAAAAAGTACATGAACCAAATGCTGTGGAAATCTTCAAGGATTGTCACACCAGCAAGAAGAAGGGCATGACTACACCAGTCAAAGCCGATGTTGTAAGTCTAAAAGTGCGTTATATCGACTAGAGGGGGGGGTCAATAGGCAATTTTAATGAAAGTCTTCAAAACGTGGAAGTTATGAAGACAAATGATAGAAATAATCCTATTACCATGCAGCGGAAGGTAGACTACACTAAGCTAACCATAGTCAAGTATTCAATGGAGTGAAAGCACAATGACTAATAGCAGCAATGTTGTAAGGATCAGGTAGGAAGATATTATGAAGCCAAACAGAACACGCAGTCACTCAGTGAAGACAAAAGATAGTGCAATCATACAATGACTTCACAAGGACCAACAGTAAGTAAAGGGAAGGGAAGGATGAAACCAGTGACTCGTTGAAGACAATCATTTGTTGGACCAGTTCCAGTTGCTGTGACAACTGTACGTCTGGTTAGGGCGGCTAGGTATTTAAACCTGAGGACACACAATCCCGGACACCCAGTCCTGAACACGCAGCTCAGGACACCCAGTCCTCACCGTATTCCCCTTGAGCTAAGGTCACACAGACCTCGCCCAATCACTCAGGTAAGTCTTGAAGGTAGACTCCCAAACCTTCACAGACTTCGTTCACCGGCAATCCACAATGTCTCTTGGATGCTCAGAACGCGACGCCTAACCGGCTGGAGAATTCACAGTCCTCAAGTGTAATAAGTCTTCAGATCACACAAACAAGAAGACTTAAGTTATGCCTAACATTCTTTGGCTCTAGGTGGTTAGGGCTTTATCCTCGCAAGGAATTCTCTCTCAAAGGCTTCGAGGTGGTTTGCTCTCAAACGCAAAAGCCATACTCTAACTTTGAGCAGCCAATCGTTTATGGTTGTAGGGGGTGGGCTATTTATAGCCACTAGGCAACCCGACTTGATTTGTTCGAAATGACCCTGGGTCACTAAGGAACTGACACGTGTTCCAACGGTCAGATTTCAAACTCACGTGGTAGTTTTACTTGGGCTACAAGCAAAGCTGACTTGTCCGACTCTGGACAAGTTTCGCTCTCATAGTCTTCACTCGAAGACATAGGTTTTGGTTAAGCATCACTTCAGTCATTCTGACTGGTTCACTTGGACCCCACTTAACAGTACGGTGGTTCCTATGACTCAACAAAGAAGAAACAGAACTACAAAAGATGTAAGTCTTCGAGCTCCATAGGCTTCATGCGATGTCTTCTCTTGTCATAGTCTTCAATGTGAGTATCTTCACATACCACCTTTGACATCAATGTCTTCATACATTTTTAGGGGTCATCTCTGGTAGGAAAACCGAATCAATGAGGGACTTCTACCTGTGTTATCCTGCAGTTCTCACAAACACATTAGTCCCTCAACTAGGTTTGTCGTCAATACTCCAAAACCAACTAGGGGTGGCACTAGATGCACTTACAATCTCCCCCTTTTTGGTGATTGATGACAAACTAGTTGAAGTTTTCAACGAATATAATATGTGAAATTGTAAAGGATAAGGAATTGTCTTCATAAGTTGCAAGGGCTCCCCCTGAAGATGTGCATATAAGTAATTTGCTGTTGGAATGCAAATGCACATGGCAGGTTGTACTTGTGGAGCTCCTCTTCAACTTATGATGACAATTCATTATGCATGTGAAGATATGTGAAGATAATGACATGCATAATGGAAAATGGACGTCTGCAAAATGATCTAAGTGCGGAATTTATTGTCGCACATGCGGAATTTATCATCGCATCACAAAGTGGCAAATAAGCAGCAGACGACCATTGAGTTTAAGTGCTACAACTCAAAGAACCAAATGTATCAAAACGAGAGTTGTAAACACGAAGCAAAATATAAAGCACCCGCCCATATGGACCCGCTTGAAGACTATCAAACTCATATGCTTCTCCCCCTTTTGTCAGTTAGGACAAAAAAGGTTTGAAGACATAGAGCATCTACTCGTTCCCATGAAGAGTAGGTGAAGCAGCAGGGTCGTCGGTGGTGTTCGGTGGTGCATAAGAACTTGGAGCAGTGTCGAAGCATGCTGAAGGAGGTGGCGGTGAAGTGGCATTGTCTTCATCCTCGATCACGCTGGCATTCACAGTTGCAGCAGAGGAATTGAACTCAGAGTCTTCAAGAGATGGAGTGCGTCGCAACACTGCCCTTCGAGGAGGTGTGGAGTCAAACTTGAAGCGTTCAAAGAAGCCATCCTCTTGAAGATCATCTTGAGAGCACATCAGCGTCAGCCCCTTCCATGTGCGTCGAGAGGTTTCATGGGCAACAAAAGCATTCTTGGTGGCAAGATTGCGAATGCGGTTGACATTCACCAAGAGGCTTTGCATTTGACGCTTCAGCCAGTCATGATGCCTATTCTGTTTTTGATGAAGAGCCACCAGAAGCTCTCGGTCATTAAGAACACGAGTGCGCTTCTGGGGTCATTGGGCAGTTGTGCTGTCGGTGGCTTCAGTAAGGGTAGGATGTGGTGCACGTGTAGTTCCAGCCAAAGGATACACACGAGTGACTGCTTCAACTCCTTCAATGTTCTGAGAAAAACTTTGATGCTCCGCATTCTGAAGACTTAGAGGTTCCTTGGCAGGCTCAGGATAGATGGCTTCAATAGACATATCCACATCAGGCAGAAAGATCCAATGATTGTGAGCAGATGGCTGATATGAGATAGAGGAGTGAAGTTTGATCAGCCGCATTACCCATGGGGCGTAGAACCTCAAGCCAAAAAGATCAGAGCCTGATGTAGCAAGTTGGCGAATGAAGAAGTCCTGTGCATTGAAGCATTTGCCATGAAGAATATAGAACACCAAAGTCTTCATTGCACCTTCCAGCTTGGCATGTGGAGAGTGTCCTTTGATGGGCCAGAGAGTTCGCCTTATGATGTGATAAATAGTCCTTGGCAGATACTCTAGGTCTTCAACAAAGAACTCTTTGGGATATGCAGCATCTTGGGGCAATGGCTTCATCATACTGAGTATCTGACTCATGTTAGGTTCAGGCTTCTGAAATATGCTCTCCACAGCTTCACTGTGAAGTTGACAACCAGATTCGTAGAGATCACCAGGAGTGGGTAGACCAGTCAGCTCAATGATGTCAAAGGCTTTGGCTTCATGATGAACATTTCCTGTCATCCACTCCAGGACCCAAGTCTTCGGATCTCTGTTGTACCCGCGGATGTGAAGTGTGGCATAGAATTGGAGCAGTAACTCTTCATTCCAATGCTCTTGATCGGTGACGAACGACAGCAATCCAACCTCTTTGAAGCAATCCAGAGCTTCTTCCAGACAGGGCAGACCAACTATTGCTTCAATGTCAAGACACTTGTGTGGGAAGATTGCGACCTTGATTGTATAGAATGCAGGAGTAATAGCTTCGCTGCGGATAGCTCCAGAACCGATCAGATGATATTCTTTCCCTTGAGTAGGGGTTCCTAGAGCTATTGAAGAATGTGTTGTCTACTCTGAAGCCATTGACATTGAAGGATCCAGGTGCTGATGCAGGACTTGGAAACCTGGGCAATCTCGGGATTGGCTTCTGTACCTGAGGCCTGTGCTCAACATGATAGTCGAACTGAGGACCGGTAGCAGGCGCAGGAACAGAAGCAGTGGGATCAGTGGCTTCGCTGACTTCTGGTGCTTGGGTTGGTGAAGGCTCCACATTAGCTTCATCCATGACAACGTCAGTGGCTTCATTGGTGTTGGTGGTGGCAGCCTCAAGATTTTCAACCTCCACGTGACGAGCTGGAGGGTCGGCCACAGTCACGTTCTCCTCGAGAACAGCTTCTTGGTGGGACAGGGGAGTAACAGCTTTTGGGGCTTCTTCTTCATCGGCTGATGCAGCCGGAATGTCTTCAGCGGCTTTAGCTTCAGACTCAGAGACTGGAGGCCTTGGTCCTTTGCGAAGCCTGCACAACGCTGGCGACGCCTGTGGAGTTGGAGTTGGCTGGGCCTCAAAGTCTTCTTCCTCTTGTGGGCGATCAGCCCATGAAGCATCCAAAGCAATTGGCGTCAGAGGACGACCAATGCTGATGAGTACGCTATGCGTTAGCACAGGCGATGATACCTATTGGTGCTCGAGCTGAGGAAGGACTGCATCATCTTCAACATGGTCATGGTGACCAATGTCTTCAGCAGCGATGGGATCAGCTGCTGGAAAGTCTTCATCTTCATGAGCCTCTGTGAAAGTAGGCTCATGGACAATCAGTTGACGTTCTTGCGGTTCAGCGTCAGGGTGAACCATGGAGATGGGTTCAACAATCAAGGGCTCTGTGGGAGCAGCCCGTTCCTTCTTGGTCTTCCTCTTCTTCTTGGAGGGGGCAGTAGTAGAGGCTTCAGGATGTTTCCTCTTCCTGGCTTCAGCCTCAGCAGTCCTCATCTTCTTCAGCTCTGAAGCGGTTGACCGGGCCTTTGGCTTCGAGCCAGTCATGCTAGTTGGGAAGACAATGGGATCTGCTTCCTGCCTTGGTGCGTTGGGTTCGGCCACAGTGGGCTTCTTCTTCTTCTTTGCAGCCATCCTGGGGTCGATGCCAGGACGCCCAAGGGCCTTGCACTTCTCAGCCTCATTGTAGGCTTGCACACACTTGTCAGCCAGGCTCTTCATGCGCTCACGAGAACCTTGAGCTTCTTCACGCTTCTTGAGAAAAGCTTCTTTAAGCTCGTGCAGCATGAGCTTGAAGTTTTTGACCTCTTGGACGCTGAGCTTGGCCATATGCTTCTTGAACTAAGCTTTTTTATAGTCTATCTATTGCTTTAGTTAGACGATGCGCTGAGCTAGAGCTAGCTCTGAAGCAATGGCGCCATGGGAGGCGACACTGAGACCAATGGGAAGTTGCAGGTCTTCGAAGCTGAGGTTGGGCATTTCAAACCACTCATCAATGAAGTCGTGGATGATTGCCACGTCAAAGAGAGGCAAATTGTTGAAGATTCCGGCTTCTTCTTTGCTCTTGATCAGCTGCTCAAGAGTGTCATCTGCAAGATCTTCATCACTAGACAGATCAATGGCGTCGTTGCGCAAAATAGCAGCAACTGTCAGTTCTTGGCCGGTGTGTGGCAGAGGTATCTTGACCTTCTGGGCTTGGAGATGCATGACAAATCTTCAGACTGCACACTGTCTTCAGGAGGTGCAGTGGCCAATGGCTTCACCCGTGAGATTTTTGGTGCAGAGGCAGGCTTGGAAGCTTTTGGCTGCTTCAGTTTCTTTGGCTTTGGCGCTGCAGGCGCTTCATCTGATTCAGCGTCATGTGCAGGCTCATTCACGGCTGTCCCTTGAACCAACATATGGGTGATGAGACCTTCAAGGTTGTAGAAAGGACCAATGACATTGGGTTCTGCATCGCGTGTGCCGTCAGCCTGGGGAGCAGAAGGACCAGGGTTGAAGTCTAGTCCCAATGACTTCTTGTTTTCCTTGGCCGATGCCTTTGCGTGCTGGAAGTTGCGCTTGAAGAGATTATCGTCACGACACCATAGCAATGATGATGGGTCGGCATCTTCAGGCTGAGGTCCACGGACCATACATGGGTAGAAACCCTGAGCAATAGCTTCAGCTTTGTTCTTGGCTGGAAGGCCTCGGAAGAGAATATCACCCCAAGGACTTTTGATAGCACTCTTCTCAGCATATTCCTTGGTCACGAATCTGTATTTGTACCACTATTCTGCCCAATATCTTCGAATCCACTGGATTCGGGTCTTGCGCTGATTATAATCCTCTTCAGGATCTGTCTTGTAAAGCTCTGAGAGGTCATCAGGCAAATCTTTTGAAGTTCCCCCACGACGCTGTCTGCCTCCCTTCCTGGCAGATTTCTCTGAAGCCATGAACTTTAAGCTGAAAGGCTTCAATACGTTCAAAGGCTTCAAGGGCTTTCGCTTGCTAGACAAACAGGAACTGGCTTCGGGAGAATTTATATGATGTTGTAAGAATTCTGCAAATGAATGCATACTATGAGAACCAAGGGATTCTCCCACGGACATGTACCTGTGACAACATTAAGGTGCGAGGGAAGGGGAAGAGGTCATATGCATTCTCAGATGATTTTGAAGATAAATCAGTTTAGAAGACATTGACCTCATCATGCGAAGACATTCACTCATAGATAAGGAGTTGGTTCCAGATTTGTACGAATCCATGGATCAGTACAAGTGAGGAATATAACTACTTTGTGAAGTACAAGTGAATATACTAGGCATATTATGAGATGCAGTATGTAAGAGATCCAACTTGTGTGAACAGAAACTGCTTGTGGTAGAAAGTGACAAAGCTATAGGATCAAAGGGGCTGTAAAAAGGAAGTTTTATTTACCACACGAAGAACTGCTAGACGGAGTGGAAGAGGAGGCCGAGCAGTTCGATCGTCCGTGCCCTAACTTGGCGACGGAGGACACCTATGGCGACGGCAGAGAGGTCGATGTCCGCGGTCGGCATGAGGACGGCGTCGGAGAGGTTACGGCAGCGAAGCGCTTCATTGCCGGCGTCGTCAAGAGTTAGCGGTTGCACTAGGGTTCATGCGAGAGTGGAAGAAGAGATAATGACTACGATGTGGCGTGTATTTATAGGGACAGGGGCGGCTCAGTGTTATTACACAGGTGCCCCTGGCGATTCACATATGAGGAACACGTGGCCATCATGCAGCATGTCGAAGGTTGTTCCACATCCCACGCACGCCTGGATTGTCGGGTGGTCGTTCCCACTTCTCCGGGTTTCAGGTGAAGGAATGAGCATTGAAAGCAGACTTAATGTTTGTCTCTGTATCTTCTGCTGACAAGGACGCACAGAAGACATTCGACAGTTTCAATAGAATGCATATGACTTGGAGAGATAGAGTTTGAGATAGAAAGCATAGAGAGGTTAGGTTCCGATCACATTCACTTAGTTCAAAAGATTCAACAAGAAGAAATAGCTATAAGTGAATGCTGTAGAGGACAGAACACTAGTATATATATATATATATATATTCAACATAGTGAAGATAATCATGAGGACATGTTGAAATTGAAGGCAAACCAAATGTGAAGACATAGCAAATGTAACGCCACGAGTGAAACACTTCAAACAAAACATTTGGTAGTGGCGTTACCCACCGTATAGGAAGTATTAGACCCAGACACGGCGCACAATTATCGTGGCGCTCCAAAGTCAAATTCCACATTAATGTATCCACACTTAGAATGTAAGTCTTCATTGATTGAAGATATACTTTACTTCGTGTGTTGCACATCTAAGTCATCAATATGCATAAGTGTTAGGATGTGTGCCTGATCACAGGAAATTTGAGGATTCCAAGATATTTAGCTCACACCGTAACTTGCAAAATCTCTTCTCATCCATGGGCTTGGTGAAGATATCTGCCAATTGCTCTTCAGTGTTGACGTGTATGATATCAATATCTTCCTTCACAACATGATCTCTGAGAAAGTGATGACGAATTTCAATGTGCTTTGTCTTCGAGTGCTGAACTGGGTTGTTGGCAATCTTGATGGCGCTTTCGTTGTCGCAGTAGAGTGGCACTTGCTTCAGATGAATGCCATAGTCCTTGAGTGTTTGCTTCATCCACAGAAGCTGAGCGCAGCAAGATCCAGCAGCAATGTATTCAGATTCAGCAGTGGAGAGAGATACACAGTTCTGCTTCTTTGAAGACCAACATACAAGTGATCGTCCCAGAAAGTGACATGTGCCTGATGTAGACTTGCGATCCACCTTGTCACCAGCATAATCAGCATCCAAGAATCCAACCAGATCAAACTCTGAGCCCTTTGTATACCATAATCCTAGAGTTGGGGTGTGAGCCAAATATCGAAGAATTCGCTTCACAGCTAAGTGATGCGACTCCTTTGGTGCCGCTTGGAATCGAGCACACATGCAAACACTAAGCATAATATCTGGCCTAGATGCACATAGATAAAGTAAAGAACCAATCATGGAGCGGTATACCTATTGATCGAACTCTTTACCATTGTCGTCGGGACCCAGATGATGTTTGGCTGGCATTGGCGTCGTGAAGCCTTTGCAGTCTTGCATACCGAACTTCTTCAGGCAATCTTTGAGATACTTCTCTTGAGATATGAAGATGACGTTGCGTTGCTGTCGTATTTGAAGACCAAGGAAGAACTTCAGATCTCCCATCATGGACATCTAATATTGCTCTTCATCATATATCCAAACTCTTCACTGTACTTCTGATTGGTGCAGCCGAAGATGATGTCATCCACATATATTTGGCACACGAACAGTTCACCATCATATGTCTTCGTGAAGAGAGTGGGGTCGAGGGAACCAGGTATGAAGCCTTTGCTCTTCAAGAAGTATTTGAGTGTGTCATACCAAGCCCGAGGGGCTTGTTTGAGGCCATACAGTGCCTTGTTGAGCTTGTATACCATGTCAGGATGTTTCAGATCTTCAAAGCCAGGCGGTTGTGCAACATACACTTCTTCTTCAATCTTTCCATTGAGAAAGGCGCTCTTCACATCCATTTGATATAGAAGTATGTTATGATGATTTGCATAGGCCAGTAGTATGCATATGGCTTCAAGTCGGGCCACAGGAGCAAATGTTGCATCGAAGTCAATGCCTTCCACTTGAGTATATCCTTGAGCAACGAGACGAGCTTTGTTTCTGACAACTTGACCATGCTCGTCTTGCTTGTTGCGGTATATCCATTTGGTGCCTATTATATTGTGCTTCCGAGGATCAAGATGCTTAACCAGTTCCCATACATTATTCAGCTCAAATTGTTGAAGCTCTTCTTACATAGCTTGAATCCATTTAGGTTCCATGAAGGCATCTTCAACTTTCTTGGGTTCTGTTATTGAGACGAATGCGAAGTGCCCACAAAAATTTGCCAGCTGATTTGCCCTTGAACAAGTGAGCGGACCAGGTGCATTAATGCTATCAATTATTCTCTCAATCTGCACTTCATTGGCAACACGAGGATGTACAGGGCGAAGGTTTTGCTCTTGCTGTTCATTGTCATTGTTAGTGGGATTGTCTTCAGGCTGAGCATTGTCTTCAGGTTGATCAGGTACGGAGATGATAAGTTCCTCTTCAGGCTGAGCCTCAGAGGGTATGATTTCTCCAGTTCCCATTAGCTTGATTGATTCGCTGGATGGAACTTCATCTAGCACATTTGGCAGGTGCTCTCTTTGTGAACTGTTAGTCTCATCAAACCGGACATCCACTGTTTCAACCACTTTATAATGAAAGAGATTGAAGACTCTCTAGGAGTGTGAATCCTTTCCATATCCAAGCATAAAACCCTCATGTGCTTTTGGTGCAAATTTTGAAGTGTGATGTGGATCCTTGATCCAGCACCTGGCTCCAAATACTCTGAAGTAACTGACATTTGGCTTCTTGCTAGTAAGGAGCTCATAAGATGTCTTGTTCAGAAGCTTGTGAAGATAAACACGATTGATTGTATGGCATGCAGTATCAATGGCTTCAGGCCAGAATTTTCTTGGAGTCTTGTATTCATCAAGCATCGTTCATCTCAATGAGTGTTCTGTTCTTGCGTTCGACGACATCATTCTGCTGTGGCGTGTACGGAGCTAAGAATTCATGTGTGATGCCCAAAGTATCAAGATATGTATCAAGGCCAGTGTTCTTGAATTCAGTGCCATTGTCACTTCTGATGTGCTTTATCTTGGCGCCCTAGTTGTTCATTCCTCGATTGGCGAAGCGTCTGAAGACATCCTGCACTTCAGTCTTGTAGAGGATTATGTGCACCCAAGTATATCTAGAATAATCATCAACAATGACAAATCCATAGAGACAAGCAGTAGTAGTAAGAGTTGAGTAATGAGTGGGACTGAAAAGATCCATGTGGAGCAGTTCGAAGGGTCGAGTGGTTGTCATGATTGTCTTCGAGGGATGTTTGGCCCTTGTCATCTTTCCTGCTTCACAGGCATTACATAAGTGATCTTTCTTGAACTTGACGCCCTCGATGCCTATGACATGCTTCTTCTTTGCAAGGGTGTGAAGGTTCCTCATGCCAGCATGCCCTAGCCTCTGATGCCAGAGCTAGCATTCTGAAGCTTTTGCTAGAAGACATACGGCAAGCTGTGTTGGTCCTACTAAGAAATCAACCACGTACAAATCATCTTTCCGATACCCTTCAAACACTAGAGACTTGTCAGATTCCATTAGAACAAGGCAGCGATATTTTCCAAACATTATGATCATGTTCAAATCGCAAAGCATTGAGACAGACATTAAGTTGAACCCAAGGGATTCAACAAGCATGACTTTATCCATGTGTTGATCCTTTGAGATTGCAACTCTACCTAGACCCAATACCTTACTTTTACCAGTGTCAGCAAATGTGATGTGACTCTTGTCGGATGGACGTAAGGTTGAGTCCATAAGAAGGCTTCTTTTGCCAGTCATGTGATTGGTACACCCACTATCAATAATCCATTCTGAAGACGCTGGTGTCGTACCCTACAACGCAGTTAAGGGGATAGGCTTCACGAAGAGAATTGTGAAGCAAAAACATTTGACGAACCAGTGGGTTATGAAAGTTTAGATCCAGATTAGGACTAATAGGGAGAGTAGCAAGCGATTCAGGAACGAAGTACATGGTAAGACCATTCGGTCATTTGATCTTGCGCCCTACAAGTTGTTTAAGGTCCCCAGCGATAGCGTCAGACAATTTTGGTTTTCTGCTGGAGACCTTTCCCTACAAAAGAGAGTTAAGCTTTCTTAGCCACCCACATCTTCAATGGTGGCTTAGAAGCAATAAGTCTAAGTGCAGCATCTGAGAACTTTGGCTTTGGAGCCCTAGCAAACAGTCTTGCAGGCGGACAATAGTACTCATAAGAATAAGTAGAATAGTTCTTGGTCTTATGAACATGGCAGTTTGATGAACCGCGCTCATATTCATAGGCCTGAGTATGGTTTCCCTGCAAAACATTTGCGTTAGTGCGACTCAGGTGAGTCCTCTGTCTGTATGAAGCCTTTGGACCATATGAAGCCTGTTGTGACACTCCAAAAATTTTTGCTTTGGTTTTCAGCAAAAACCTTGTGGTTTTTTAAAAGAGGCCATTTAAAATTTTCCAAAAAACCTTCCTCTTAAGAAACTTTCTTTTCTTTGGCAAGGTTTTTATTCTAGCTTCAAACTTTGGTGTTTGACCTTTTGAAACTTCTTCTCTGTTGGTTCTCTCTCAAAATTATTTTTGGGAGTTTAATCTTTTTCTTTTAAAAAGAAACTCCATGAAATTTGGGATTTTCATATCTTGGAACCACCATGACTTGGCATTCTTGCCCATGTGGTAAAACCCACAACCCAGAACCATCTTGATCCACTCCTCCTCTTTTCAAATTTTTCAAAATTCAGTCTCTGCAAGTTTGGACCAGATTTGCCAAATTTGGTGAAATTCATATCTACACTCCTCCAAAAATTCCACCAAAATTCAGGCAGCCTATTTGAGCAAGGAGAAGCCACTCCACCAAAAATCAGCTCAAGGAAAAATCACCAGAGGCCAATTTCATTCGGTCGAACACCTGGTGGGCACTGTTACTGTTCATAGTTCAGAAAATTCAGTTTTCAGTGTCATCTTCAGTCCGTCAGTTTCAGTCACGCGGCCACAGTGCCCTTGGCACGTTCCTCGCCGCCTCTTCCTCTTGTCCGAAGCTGCACACGCGTGCGTGGAGCCTTCCTGGCGTCGGTAGCGCGCTGGCTCGCCCTCGCCGGCGTCTTCTGCGGCGTCGGGACCTCCCGTGGCGGCCGACAGGAGGCATACCATGGCAGAACGCCGTTCCGCGCCGCCCATCGCTCCCTGGCTCTCCGCGTGGCCTCATGCACGCCAGCGCACGCCCGTAGCACAGCCACCGTGGCCGGCAAGCACGGAACGCGCTCTCCGCCGCCGACGGGCCCGCACCATCACCGTTCCGTCGAGCTCGCCCTTAACACCCAAACCCCGGCCAGTTCAACACCAAAACGGACCCGTTGGACCTCCGTGATGATGCTCGACCCCCTAACCACCCCGACCGAGCATTGCGCCACCGTAATCACTCGCCGGTGATCCTCGTTCACGGCAACCGCCTCGGACCGCCTATATAAAGGGGTCCCGAGCTCACTCTCGTGCACACAGCACCTCCACTACTCACCAACACCCCGCCAGGCCACTAGGGGGACCTCGAGGAGGTCTCCTCCCCCAGCTCCGGCCGCCTCGCCCCGCCTTGGCCTCCAGCTCGATTCACTTCGGTGAGGCCACCTCCGGCGCCCAAACCTCGTCCGTAGCCCTCTCTTGCACCCAGTAGTCTAACCCCCACCTCAATTTAATCTTTGCAGCCCTCTCCGACGAGCTCCATCCACGCCCGAATCACCGTCCGCCGGAGTTGAGACCGCCGTCGACGTGCTGCTCACCGGCGACCAACACCACCACCCACCGTTGCGGAAGGACACGGTGAGCACATTGGTAACCTCTGATCCCCATGCCTCGCCGTGGATCGCCGCCGGCGACCACAGCAGCTCTCGGGCGCCGACGAGCCTCATCCCTCCCATTTGAAATTTAAACATGACAAGTGGGACCCGCTGTCAGCCTCTCTGTCCTTTCTAAACGAAGCGTTATCTGAAAACGCCTTCTGCCAAATACGTTTTCTCTTCGGGCTGGCGTAATCGCTACCGAAGCGTTTTCTGCTTTTATAAACTAGCCCCTGGAAATCTTCTATTTCATTACAGATAAGTCCCTAGACAAAAACCCTTATAACTTTTAATCAGAAAAGTATTTTTGATTGATTCTTTTTCTGTTCTCTTTAAAATTTTGTCTAGTTTTTTATCAGATTTATTTGAAAAATATTTGGTTTACCTTCTGTGCTCTCCTTGGTATTTACGTTAGCGCATATATCTTCTTTAAACGTAGATACCGAAGGAGGTGACGGAGCCGCGAACTTCACCGAGCTAGGCTCCGACTACTCTGAACCAGGCAAGCATGTTTGAACTTTTGATATGATGAGTGTCTTGGCATGTTTTGCATTTAGTTAGTTTCATGGCATGCCGGTGAGTATACCGATGAACGTTATTTGATGTGATAATGAGGTAAGTGAGTTCGATGATCCATACGTGGATGAATGTGAATATGAATGGCCATGTGTTGGCATGAGGATGGGTACGACGGCAGTGTTGTAGCATGCCAGTCTTACGCTAGACTATGTGACTTCAGTGTCAAACCATATCGGTCCAGTACCTATCATTTTCTTCCTTGTACTACCACATGTTTTCCGCAAGGAATATGGTTTAGTAAGTTCCAAACCGCTTTCATGGTACACACCAAAGAGGAGAGGCCGTGATGATGGTTCCATGGCCCTGGATTAAAGCCAGTCATCCGGTCAGGGGGCATGGGTGTTTCCGGTTGGGACCGAGAGGGGGGCACCCCTTAGAGCGCGCGTATATAAATTTGATCCCATGCTATTCGAGATTGTGATCTCCCCGTCTCAAAAGTTTTTCTTGGACAATGACTAGGGTGATTCCTAGCATCGAGAGGTAGGATGGGTGTGTACCGGTTAGCTGTGTTTTCTTCTGAAATACCGTAAACGGAACTAGTCCTTCGTGACTACGGAAATCCGTTGACTGTGGGAAAAATTTTGTACAAACTCTGCAGAGTCATATATTCCTCCAAATCATCTCTTCCATGTCAAGTATCGTTCCTTCTTATCCTAATCAATTGTCAGCTTTGATGACAGAGACTCCGGTGAATCGCATGAGTGCTAAGTCCGGTTAAATGATCACTCCTGTGGATGGACTAACCCGTTTGTTTTCATGAATTTAATGTTTATTATGAGTATTATTTACTTGTGAATAAAAGCCCTTTATGTGATGTCGCTCATACGTCCGACTGTGGCATTTATTTTAAAGCCCTTTATGTGATGTCGCTCAGACGTCCGACTGTGGCATTTCTTTTAAAGCCCTTTATGTGATGTCGCTCAGACGTCCGACTGTGGCATTTCTTTTAAAGCCCTTTATGTGATGTCGCTCAGACGTCCGACTGTGGCATTTCTTTTAAAGCCCTTTCTGCGATGTCGCTCAGACGTCCGACCGTGGCATTTCTTTTAAAAGCCCTTTATGTGGTGTCGCTTAGATGCCCGACTGTGGCATCATTTTCCTTATTTTTATTTGTTCACCTTTCGAGGCGTCGCTTCAGACACCCGATCGGTCCTTATTTATGTTCTGTGGAATTTCAGGCGGACTACCGCCGTTTTCCCTTTTTACTTACCCGTTATGCCAGTTTTAGTTATTGTGCATTAAGGAATTAATCATGTTGCATCCATGCATGCATTTGTTATATCTTACGTCCGAACTGTCTTGCGAGTACTTTCAAAGTACTCACTGGCTTGTTGATTTGGCCAGATGCTGACGAACGCGATCTCATGGATGAAGAATTCGATAGCGAGCCCGACACTTAGAGGAGTCCCAGTCAGTCTTGTGCGACCCTAGATTTGGCCACTGTTTTATATCCGCTTCCGCTACCAAATAAATTCATCGAGCCTCTCCTCGACGCTCGATGAGATGACAGACGTAGAGTCTTGTATTTCTCTCCCCGCTGTGTTTTTCCACCACCAGCCTATCCTTGAGTCAGTAGTATGTCTCCACACCACTGTGTTCTGTCCGCCATTATGTATGATTATTGGCGTGCTTGTAATAATTCGGTTGAGCAACCGTAGTTCGACCCTGTAATATATTTTATGCTACTGGCTTACTGTATCAAGAATTTGTCTGCCAGTGTGGAGGATTTCTCTCATACTGGACTTAAAAGATTGGCTTTTCAATAAATATTTTTATTGGAAAACCGGTCGTGACAAGCTTGGTACCAGAGCCAGGCTGACTGTAGGAAGCCACTAGGTGCGATCGCTAATTGGTTATTAGCCTGATAGAGCTAATTTATATTTTTGCAATGGTAGTCATTTTCTGTCAGTCAGCATAAATTTATTATCTGACCCTGCAGAATTTTGCCTACTTTTGTAGATGGCCGACGTCAGCTGCGAGTCTCAGACCTTCGCCAACGTACCCGATGGGTTCGTCAAGCTTCTTTCTTCCATCGTTCAGGTCGCGATGGGGCCATCCGTGCGCCCAGTCTTCACACTCTACCAGCACCGAGTCAACGACAGTCTGACCATGCACCAGGCCGCGGTGCAGTTCAGGGGAGGGCGTGGTGAGTTACGCCGCTTCCGGTTCGTGGGAAGAGCCATGCCTACGGAGAGGCATGCTATGCAGATGGCAGCCCGCGAGGCGATAGCTCGTCTCAGGGATGTCCTTCCCGTGATGAAGACTCGTCGTTACCGTTATCTTCCGTGCCATGTGCCTTACACCTGTCACTACGCATACTCCTGCCCCAGAGGAGAACGAGACGAGGCTTTTGAGATGCTCATTGAGTATCTCCGGGCCCTGGAGGCAGCCTTCGACAACCTGGTGGACGACTTCGTAGCTACCCGCATGGACTCAGTCCATGGCTGTGCTGCCAACAGGAGGGAGCTCCTACCCATCGCTCCGCCACCGACTTTTGTCTCGTCATCAGCATCTTTTACGCCTACTCGTCGCCTGCCTTCTACCGAAGAATTTAACCAAGTCATTGCACCCACTCCAGCGCGCACTATACCAACCTTCGCGCCCACTCCTGTACGTGTTGCTCCGCCCCTGGCGACCGCTCCGCCCGCTCTGCGCAACACTACACGTATGGAGCCCATTAGCGAGGAGGAGGTCGAGTCCCCAACCTCGCTACACCTCGCCCTCGGTAGGGCAAGGGAGGTCGTCAACATTTCTGCCTGAGTACGCTTAGCTGCCGTGTGTTGTACCGCTTTGTAAGATATGTGCATAGGCTGGGAGTAGTAGCCTGTTTGCGCATCATGTAGGCTCTGGAGAAGTGCACTAGCCTTAATAACATGTCAGGATTAGGTACGCATATCCTGAGTGATGTACTGTATAATTACCGCCCGCGTGTAAGATGTGTAATGAGCAGTCCTTCTCCGTGCGCAAGTCGTTTTATTTTTCTTAAGTAAGCGGAGTTATTTAATTCTATTTGCCAGCTTTATGCATTTTATGGATTTATTTTTGCAACTCTTTCCGCTTTTCTTATGGGTTTTACAAAATATATCCCCAGAGTGAAAAATGTCTCGTCCTTGGACTCGCTCCATGCCAATTCCATCAGAGGAAAATTATGATGCACAACCCAGCAACGAGTTCACTCAGGGACAGTCAAGCCAACCGGGAAATGAATCGGCACTTTCACAGATGTGCCGCCTTTATGAACAGAGTCAGCAACAACATCGTGAAATAATGAACCAAGTCATCAACATGGGAAATCACCATGGACAGTATCAGCAACATTCCAAGCTATCTGAGCTACAGAAGACACGTCCTCAAACATTTTCTCACACTGACAAGCCTCTTGAAGCCGAGGACTGGCTTCGAGATATGGAGAGGAAATTAATTATTGCAAAGTGTTCAGATCTCGAGAAAGTACTATATGCTCCACACTATCTCACAGGAGCAGCCGCATCGTGGTGGGAGAATTTTCTGCACATGCATCCCAACGAAAATGACATAACCTGGGATGATTTCAAGGAAGGTTTCCATGGTGCACATATTCCTAAGAGTATTATGAAAATCAAGAAGAGAGAATTTGATGACCTCAAACAAAGGAACATGACAGTGTCAGATTACAACAGTCAATTTACCCTATTATCCCGCTACGCCAATGAGGAGCGTATGACTGAAATCAAGAAGATGGAGAAATTCCTTGACGGTCTGGCGCCCGCACTTAAATGCCAACTGGTCGTGCACACTTTTTCCTGATTTTAAAACGCTGGTGGACAAGGCCATTACTCTGGAAAATGAGAGACGCAGTCTGGAAGATATCCGCAAGCGAAAAAGGGACCAGACTAACCACACTCGCAATCACCGAAGCAAGATAGATTTTAAAAAGGGTGGGACACCCAAATTCTCATCCAATGTCTCACGCCCAATCAAGAATTTTCATGCAAGGGACAAGGAATTCACCTATCGCCCCGGCGTTACTTGTTACGCTTGTGGAGAAGAAGGGCACTATGCCAAACAGTGCCCCAAGCCAAGGAATTCAACCCCAAAGCCGAACAACGACAACAATAATTCAGCGCCCAAATGAAACAATTTCAATCCCAACAATAACCACAGGAAGGGTCATCTGAACCACGTAACCAAAGAGGAGGCACAAAATGCTTCGGATATCGTACTCGGTACATTTCCTGTCAACACAATACCTGCAATGGTTTTGTTTGATTCTGGAGCTGCTCACTCTTTCATCTCGAAAAGTTTTGCTTTGCAAAATAATTTTTCGATGCTTCCTTTGGAGAAATCCATAATAATCAAGTCCCCCGGGATTCAACAAGTTTCTCAGAATTACTGTCAGAATGTGGTCATTGAGTTTGAAGGATTGGAGTTTTACGCAAATCTTATTGTATTGGAAAATAAAGGACTGGATGTCATCCTAGGGATGGATTGGCTAACCACCAATAAAGGTTTTATAGACTGTTTCAACAGGACCGTGATTCTCACACACCACCAAGGGAAGACAATAAGAGTATTAGCCAAGGAAGGAAAAAGACCCCGGCAACCGAGATTAAATAAGGTGGACGTTTCTGAGCTAAACAAGGTTCCAGTAGTGTGTGAAATTCCAGATGTATTCCCTGAAGAGCTGCCAGGCATGCCACCAGATCGAGAAATAGAATTCCGCATTGAGCTAGCACCAGGAACCACCCCCATATACAAGAAACCATACAGAATGGCACCATCCGAGTTGATCGAATTGAAGAAGCAGATAAAGGAATTACTGGATAAAGGGTACATTCGGGCCAGCTCCTCACCTTGGGGATCACCAATTTTATTTGCCAAGAAGAAGGATGGAACGCTGAGATTGTGTATCGACTATCGAGCACTTAACATGGTCACAGTCAAAAACAAATACCCGATGCCAAGGATAAATGATTTGTTTGATCAACTTGCTCAGGCCAAGGTATTCTCAAAGATTGACTTAAGGTCAGGATACCATCAATTGAAGGTACGAACGGAAGATATCCCCAAAACAGCCTTCACCTCCAGATATGGACTGTACGAGTTCACAGTGATGCCATTTGGATTAACTAACGCCCCGACATATTTTGTTCACCTCATGAACAAAGTATTTATGAAGTTTATGGACAAATTCGTCGTAGTATTCATCGACGATATTCTGGTATACTCCAAAACACCAGAAGAGCACGCAGAACATCTCAGGATTGTACTAGGAGAGCTAAGGAAACACCAATTGTATGCCAAGTTCAGCAAGTGCGAATTTTGGCTAAGACAAGTAGGTTTTCTAGGCCACGTGCTGACTCAAGACGGTATAGCAGTGGACCCAGAGAAAGTCAAGGCCGTACTTGACTGGAAGTCACCAGCCAGCGTAACAGACATACGAAG
This sequence comes from Triticum aestivum, assembly GCF_018294505.1. Classification (NCBI taxonomy): domain Eukaryota; kingdom Viridiplantae; phylum Streptophyta; class Magnoliopsida; order Poales; family Poaceae; genus Triticum; species Triticum aestivum. The sequence continues at coordinate 157,478,282 of NC_057812.1, read as the reverse complement.
TTTCTTAGGAATGGCAGGGTATTACCGCAGATTTATTGAAGGATTTTCCACCATATCCAAGCCTATGACACAGTTACTCAAGAAAGATAAGAAGTTTGAATGGACAGAAGCCTGCGAGAAAAGCTTCCAAGAGCTAAAGCGGAAATTAACAACAGCACCAGTATTAATTGTACCCGATATACACAAGAATTTTGAAGTATTTTGTGACGCATCCAGAAAGGGTCTCGGATGCGTGTTGATGCAAGAAGGCAAGGTTGTCGCCTACGCTTCAAGGCAACTTCGCAAACACGAGGAAAATTATCCCACTCATGATTTAGAAATGGCAGCAGTTATTCATGCACTCAAGGAATGGAGGCATTTTCTACTTGGGAATCGATGTGAGATATATACGGATCACAAAAGCCTCAAATACATTTTTACGCAGCCAGAACTAAATTTACGGCAACGCCGCTGGTTAGAATTGGTAAAGGATTATGATGTTGGTATCCATTACCATCCAGGGAAAGCAAACGTAGTGGCCGATGCCCTGAGTCGGAACCCCAGCTCCGACAGGAACTGTCTGCACAGCTTGAGGCCCGAATTCCATCGAGAATTTGTCAAGCTCAACTTGATAATGGTAGCAGAAGGCACCATATCAAACTTGGAAATACAACCACACCTTGTGGAGAAAATTAAAGAGGCTCAGTCCGGTCACCCCAGCATTGAAGGAATTAAAAGGAAGTTGAGTATGGGCAAGGCCTCGGAATTCGTCATAGACAATGAAGGAATATTATGGTACGGAGAAAGGCTATGCGTGCCAAACATAGAAGACCTTAAACAGCAAGTTTTAACTGAAGCACACACCACACCATATTCGATCCACCCTGGAGGAACCAAAATGTATAAGGATATTCAGGAAAGATTTTGGTGGCACGGTATGAAGAGGGACATAGCCGCTTTCATTGCATGCTGCGACTCATGTCAACGCATAAAAGCTGAACATCAGAGACCAGCCGGACTACTGCAACCTAACAAAATACCTGAGTGGAAATGGGATGAAATAGGGATGGATTTTATTGTCGGATTACCTCGGTCACGACACGGGAATGATGCCATATGGGTCATCACTGACAGGTTGACCAAAGTAGCACACTTTATTCCAGTAAAGACAACCTGCACCACTCAGAGGCTTGCCAGGATTTATCTTTCCCGCATAGTCTGTCTGCACGGTGTCCCGAAGACTATAATTTCCGACAGAGGCACTCAGTTCGTCTCAAGATTTTGGGAGCAATTACAACAGGCTCTGGGAACCCAACTAGCCTTTAGTACCGCATACCATCCTCAGACTGATGGACAAACAGAATGCGTAAACCAAGTTTTAGAAGACATGCTGAGAGCATGTGTCCTCACCTATGGAACCAGTTGGGAGGACAGCCTGCCATATGCTGAGTTCGCATACAACAACAGTTACCAGGCCAGCCTGCAAATGGCTCCTTTCGAAGCCCTATACGGAAGGAGATGTCGTACCCCGTTAAATTGGTCAGAGACCGGAGACAGCCGCATCTTCGGACCAGATATGCTCAGAGAAGCCGAGGAAAAAGTCAAGCTAATCAGGGACCGACTTAAGACCGCTCAAAGTCGACAGAAAAGTTATTATGATCAGAAACATCGTAGGGTCAGCTTCGAACCCGGTGAATTCGTATACTTGAGAGTATCCCCGATGAGAGGATTGCAACGGTTTAAGATTAAAGGAAAATTAGCACCAAGATTCATTGGACCATTTTGCATAGTGGCACGAAGAGGCACTGTAGCCTACCAGCTAGACTTACCCGAAGACTTGTCCGACATTCACGACGTGTTCCACGTCTCTCAATTAAGGAAGTGCGTAAGCAGCCCAGAGAAACAAGTATCTCATGAGAACATTGACATACAGCCAGACCTCACTTATCGAGAACGTCCCATAAGAATATTAGAGGAGTCTGAAAGGAGGACCCGACAGAAAACCATCAAGTTTTTCAAACTCCAGTGGAGCAATCACACCGACAGTGAAGCAACCTGGGAAAGCGAGGATTTTCTTCGGACAGAGCATCCACACTTATTTAAGGATCAGCTGAAATCTCGGGGACGAGAATTTTCCTAAGGGGGTAGGTGTTGTGACACTCCAAAAAATTTTGCTTTGGTTTTCAGCAAAAACCTTGTGGTTTTTGAAAAGAGGCCATTTAAAATTTTCCAGAAAACCTTCCTCTTAAGAAACTTTCTTTTCTTTGGCAAGGTTTTTATTCTGGCTTCAAACTTTGGTGTTTGACCTTTTGAAACTTCTTCTCTGTTGGTTCTCTCTCAAAATTATTTTTGGGAGTTTAATCTTTTTCTTTTAAAAAGAAACTCCATGAAATTTGGGATTTTCATATCTTGGAACCACCATGACTTGGCATTCTTGCCCATGTGGTAAAACCCCTCCAAAACCTCCCCTACAACTTGTGATCAACCTAAATTCTCTGTCCCAACTAATCCAAACTGGTTTTGGATTTTTATTCCAATTATTTTTCCCTCAATTCAATTCTGAAAATTATTTGGAGCCTGAGAGATTTTCAAAGCAAGTGCCCTATTGCATTTGAGTTTTGACCTCAAACCAATTCTCCTGGATTGTCCTTTGAACCCACAACCCAGAACCATCTTGATCCACTCCTCCTCTTTTCAAATTTTTCAAAATTCAATCTCTGCAAGTTTGGACCAGATTTGCCAAATTTGGTGAAATTCATATCTACACTCCTCCAAAAATTCCACCAAAATTCAGGCAGCCTATTTGAGCAAGGAGAAGCCACTCCACCAAAAATCAGCTCAAGGAAAAATCACAGGGGGCCAATTTCATTCGGTCGAACACCTGGTGGGCACTGTTACTGTTCATAGTTCAGAAAATTCAGTTTTCAGTGTCATCTTCAGTCCGTCAGTTTCAGTCACGCGGCCACAGTGACCTTGGCACGTTCCTCGCCGCCTCTTCCTCTTGTCCGAAGCTGCACACGCGTGCGTGGAGCCTTCCTGGCGTCGGTAGCGCGCTGGCTCGCCCTCGCCGGCGTCTTCTGCGGCGTCGGGACCTCTCGTGGCGGCCGACAGGAGGCACACCACGGCAGAACGCCGTTCCGCCCCGCCCATCGCTCCCTGGCTCTCCGCGTGGCCTCATGCACGCCAGCGCACGCCCGTAGCACAGCCATCGTGGCCGGCAAGCACGGAACGCGCTCTCCGCCGCCGACGGGCCCGCACCATCACCGTTCCGTCGAGCTCACCCTTAACACCCAAACCCCGGCCAGTTCAACACCAAAACGGACCCGTTGGACCTCCGTGATGATGCTCGACCCCCTAACCACCCCGACCAAGCACTGCGCCACCGTAATCACTCGCCGGTGATCCTCGTTCACGGCAACCGCCTCGGACCGCCTATATAAAGGGGTCCCGAGCTCACTCTCGTGCACGCAGCACCTCCACTACTCACCAACACCCCGCCAGGCCACTAGGGGGACCTCGAGGAGGTCTCCTCCCCCAGCTCCGGCCGCCTCGCCCCGCCTCGGCCTCCAGCTCGATTCACTTCGGTGAGGCCACCTCCGACGCCCAAACCTCGTCCGTAGCCCTCTCTTGCACCCAGTAGTCTAACCCCCACCTCAATTTAATCTTTGCAGCCCTCTCCGACGAGCTCCATCCACGCCCGAATCACCGTCCGCCGGAGTTGAGACCACCGTCGACGTGCTGCTCACCGGCGACCAACACCACCACCCACCGTTGCGAAAGGACACGGTGAGCACATTGGTAACCTCTGATCCCCATGCCTCGCCGTGGATCGCCGCCGGCGACCACAGCAGCTCTCGGGCGCCGACGAGCCTCGTCCCTCCCATTTGAAATTTAAACATGACAAGTGGGACCCGCTGTCAGCCTCTTTGTCCTTTCTAAACGAAGCGTTATCTGAAAACGCCTTCTGCCAAATACATTTTCTCTTCGGGCTGGCGTAATCGCTACCGAAGCGTTTTCTGCTTTTATAAACTAGCCCCTGGAAATCTTCTGTTTCATTACAGATAAGTCCCTGGACAAAAACCCTTATAACTTTTAATCAGAAAAGTATTTTTGATTGATTCTTTTTCTGTTCTCTTTAAAATTTTGTCTAGTTTTTTATCAGATTTATTTGAAAAATATTTGGTTTACCTTCTGTGCTCTCCTTGGTATTTACGTTAGCGCATATATCTTCTTTAAACGTAGATACCGAAGGAGGTGACGGAGCCGCGAACTTCACCGAGCTAGGCTCCGACTACTCTGAACCAGGCAAGCATGTTTGAACTTTTGATATGATGAGTGTCTTGGCATGTTTTGCATTTAGTTAGTTTCATGGCATGCCGGTGAGTATACCGATGAACGTTATTTGATGTGATAATGAGGTAAGTGAGTTCGATGATCCATACGTGGATGAATGTGAATATGAATGGCCATGTGTTGGTATGAGGATGGGTACGACGGCAGTGTTGTAGCATGCTAGTCTTACGCCAGACTATGTGACTTCAGTGTCAAACCATATCGGTCCAGTACCTATCATTTTCTTCCTTGTACTACCACATGTTTTCCGCAAGGAATATGGTTTAGTAAGTTCCAAACCGCTTTCATGGTACACACCTAAGAGGAGAGGCCGTGATGATGGTTCCATGGCCCTGGATTAAAGCCAGTCATCCGGTCAGGGGGCATGGGTGTTTCCGGTTGGGACCGAGAGGGGGGCACCCCTTAGAGCGCGCGTATATAAATTTGATCCCATGCTATTCGAGATTGTGATCTCCCCGTCTCAAAAGTTTTTCTTGGACGATGACTAGGGTGATTCCTAGCATCGAGAGGTAGGATGGGTGTGTACCGGTTAGCTGTGTTTTCTTCTGAAATACCGTAAACGGAACTAGTCCTTCGTGACTACGGAAATCCGTTGACTGTGGGAAAAAATTTGTACAAACTCTGCAGAGTCATATATTCCTCCAAATCATCTCTTCCATGTCAAGTTTCGTTCCTTCTTATCCTAATCAATTGTCAGCTTCGATGACAGAGACTCCGGTGAATCGCATGAGTGCTAAGTCCGGTTAAATGATCACTCCTGTGGATGGACTAACCCATTTGTTTTCATGAATTGAATGTTTATTATGAGTATTATTTACTTGTGAATAAAAGCCCTTTATGTGATGTCGCAAAGACGTCCGACTGTGGCATTTCTTTTAAAGCCCTTTATGTGATGTCGCTCAGACGTCCGACTGTGGCATTTCTTTTAAAGCCCTTTATGTGATGTCGCTCAGACGTCCGACTGTGGCATTTCTTTTAAAGCCCTTTATGTGATGTCACTCAGACGTCCGACTGTGGCATTTCTTTTAAAGCCCTTTATGTGATGTCGCTCAGACGTCCGACTGTGGCATTTCTTTTAAAGCCCTTTCT